>NW_028301601.1:55111363-55414393 GCF_987345545.1 Pholcus phalangioides
TTCGATAATGGAGAAGAGAAGACAGCATTTCCATGACAGAGAAGAGAAAGCGGTGATTCCATAATGGAGAAGAGAAAACGGCGATTCCATAACGGATAAGAGAAAACGGTAATTCCATAATGGAGAAAAGAATACGGTAATTCCACAACGGAGAAGAGAAAACGGCGATTCCATAACGGAGAAGAAAAAACAATGATTCCATAAATGAAGAGAGATAAGTGTGATTCCTTAATCGAGAAGAGCAAACGGTGATTCCATATCGGAGAAGAGAAAACGGTAATTCCATAACGGAGAAAAAAAACGGCGATTCCATAACGGAGAAGAAAAAACAACGATTCCATAAATGACGAGAGATAAGTGTGATTCCATAACGGAGAAAAAAAAACGATTCCATAAATGAAGAGAGATGAGTGTGATTCCATAATCGAGAAGAGCAAACGGTGATTCCATAACGGAGAAGAAAAAACGGCGATTCCATAACGGAGAAGAAAAATTAACGATTCCATAAATGACGAGAGATAAGTGTGATTCAAAATCGAGAAGAGCAAACGTTGATTTCATAATGGAGAAGAGAAAACGGTGATTCCATAATGGAAAAGAGAAAACCGTAATTCCATAACGGAGAAGAAAAAACAACGATTCCATAAATGACGAGAGATAAGTGTGATTCCATAACGGAGAAAAAAAACAACGATTCCATAAATGAAGAGAGATAAGTGTGATTCCATAATCGAGAAGAGCAAATGTTGATTCCATTATGGAGAAGAGAAAACGGTAATTCCATAATGGAGAAGAGAATACGGTAATTCCAAAACGGAGAAGAGAAAACGGTAATTCCTTAACGGAGAAGAGAAAACGGCAATTCCATAACGGAGAAGAGAAAACAATGATTCCATAAATGAAGAGAGATAAGTGTGATTCCTTAATCGAGAAGAGCAAACGGTGATTCCATAACGGAGAAGAGAAAACGGTAATTCCATAACGGAGAAAAAAAAACGGTGATTCCATAACGGAGAAGAGAAAACAACGATTCCATAAATGACGAGAGATAAGTGCGATTCCATAACGGAGAAAAAAAACAATGATTCCATAAATGAAGAGAGATAAGTGTGATTCCATAATCGAGAAGAGCAGACGGTGATTCCATAATGGAGAAGAGAATACGGTAATTCCACAACGGAGAAGAGAAAACGGCGATTACATAACGGAGTAGAAAAATCAAAAATTCCATAAATGAAGAGAGATAAGTGTGATTATATAATCGAGAAGAGCAAACGGTAATTCCATAATCGAGAAGAGCAAACGGTAATTCCATAATGGAGAAAAAAAAAACAACGATTCCATAAATGACGAGAGATAAGTGTGATTCCATAATCGAGAAGAGCAAACGTTGATTCCATAATGGAGAAGAGAAAACGGTAATTCCATAATGGAGAAGAGAAAACGGTAATTCCATAATGGAGAAGAGAATACAGCATTTCGATAACCGAGAAGAAAAAGCGGTGATTCCTTAATGGAGAAGAGAAAACAACGATTCCATAAATGACGAGAGATAAGTGTGATTCCATAATCGAGAAGAGCAAACGGTGATTCCATAATGCAGAAGAGAATACGGTAATTCCTTAACAGAGAAGAGAAAACGGCAATTCCATAACGGAGAAGAAAAAACAACGATTCCATAAATGACGAGAGATAAGTGTGATTCCATAATCGAGAAGAGCAAACGTTATTCCATTATGGAGAAGAGAAAACGGTAATTCGATAATGGAGAAGAGAAGACAGCATTTCCATGACAGAGAAGAGAAAGCGGTGATTCCATAATGGAGAAGAGAAAACGGCGATTCCATAACGGATAAGAGAAAACGGTAATTCCATAATGGAGAAAAGAATACGGTAATTCCACAACGGAGAAGAGAAAACGGCGATTCCATAACGGAGAAGAAAAAACAATGATTCCATAAATGAAGAGAGATAAGTGTGATTCCTTAATCGAGAAGAGCAAACGGTGATTCCATATCGGAGAAGAGAAAACGGTAATTCCATAACGGAGAAAAAAAACGGCGATTCCATAACGGAGAAGAAAAAACAACGATTCCATAAATGACGAGAGATAAGTGTGATTCCATAACGGAGAAAAAAAAACGATTCCATAAATGAAGAGAGATGAGTGTGATTCCATAATCGAGAAGAGCAAACGGTGATTCCATAACGGAGAAGAAAAAACGGCGATTCCATAACGGAGAAGAAAAAACAACGATTCCATAAATGACGAGAGATAAGTGTGATTCCATAACGGAGAAAAAAAAACGATTCCATAAATGAAGAGAGATGAGTGTGATTCCATAATCGAGAAGAGCAAACGGTGATTCCATAACGGAGAAGAAAAAACGGCGATTCCATAACGGAGAAGAAAAATTAACGATTCCATAAATGACGAGAGATAAGTGTGATTCAAAATCGAGAAGAGCAAACGTTGATTTCATAATGGAGAAGAGAAAACGGTGATTCCATAATGGAAAAGAGAAAACCGTAATTCCATAACGGAGAAGAAAAAACAACGATTCCATAAATGACGAGAGATAAGT
Organism: Pholcus phalangioides; assembly: GCF_987345545.1. Lineage (NCBI taxonomy): Eukaryota > Metazoa > Arthropoda > Arachnida > Araneae > Pholcidae > Pholcus > Pholcus phalangioides. Next base: position 55,113,949 of record NW_028301601.1, read on the forward strand.
GTGATTCCATAACGGAGAAAAAAAACAACGATTCCATAAATGAAGAGAGATAAGTGTGATTCCATAATCGAGAAGAGCAAATGTTGATTCCATTATGGAGAAGAGAAAACGGTAATTCCATAATGGAGAAGAGAATACGGTAATTCCAAAACGGAGAAGAGAAAACGGTAATTCCTTAACGGAGAAGAGAAAACGGCAATTCCATAACGGAGAAGAAAAAACAACGATTCCATAAATGACGAGAGATAAATGTGATTCCATAATCGAGAAGAGCAAATGTTGATTCCATAACGGATAAGAGAAAACGGTAATTCCATAATGGAGAAAAGAATACGGTAATTCCACAACGGAGAAGAGAAAACGGCGATTCCATAACGGAGAAGAGAAAACAATGATTCCATAAATGAAGAGAGATAAGTGTGATTCCTTAATCGAGAAGAGCAAACGGTGATTCCATAACGCTGTAGAGAAAACGGCAATTCCGTAAGGAGACGAGAACACGGTAATTCCATAACGGAGAAGAGAAAACGGTAATTCCATAAAGGAGAAGAAAAAACGGCGATTCCATAACGGAGAAGAAAAATTAACGATTCCATAAATTACGAGAGATAAGTGTGATTCAAAATCGAGAAGAGCAAAAGTTGATTTCATAATGGAGAAGAGAAAACGGTGATTCCATAATGGAAAAGAGAAAACCGTAATTCCATAACGGAGAAGAAAAAACAACGATTCCATAAATGACGAGAGATAAGTGTGATTCCATAACGGAGAAAAAAAACAACGATTCCATAAATGAAGACAGATAAGTGTGATTCCATAATCGAGAAGAGCAAATGTTGATTCCATTATGGAGAAGATAAAAAGGTAATTCCATAATGGAGAACAGAATACGGTAATTCCAAAACGGAGAAGAGAAAACGGTAATTCCTTAACGGAGAAGAGAAAACGGCAATTCCATAACGGAGAAGAAAAAACAACGATTCCATAAATGACGAGAGATAAATGTGATTCCGTAATCGAGAAGAGCAAATGTTGATTCCATTATGGAGAAGAGAAAACGGTAATTCCATAATGGAGAAGAGAAGACAGCATTTCCATGACAGAGAAGAGAAAGCGGTGATTCCGTAATGGAGAAGAGAAAACGGCGATTCCATAACGGATAAGAGAAAACGGTAATTCCATAATGGAGAAAAGAATACGGTAATTCCACAACGGAGAAGAGAAAACGGCGATTCCATAACGGAGAAGAGAAAACAATGATTCCATAAATGAAGAGAGATAAGTGTGATTCCTTAATCGAGAAGAGCAAACGGTGATTCCATAACGGAGAAGAGAAAACGGTAATTCCATAACGGAGAAAAAAAAACGGTGATTCCATAACGGAGAAGAGAAAACAACGATTCCATAAATGACGAGAGATAAGTGTGATTCCATAACGGAGAGAAAAAACAATGATTCCATAAATGAAGAGAGATAAGTGTGATTCCATAATCGAGAAGAGCAAACGGTGATTCCATAATGGAGAAGAGAATACGGTAATTCCACAACGGAGAAGAGAAAACGGCGATTCCATAACGGGGTAGAAAAATCAACGATTCCATAAATGAAGAGAGATAAGTGTGATTATATAATCGAGAAGAGCAAACGGTGATTCCATAATCGAGAAGAGCAAACGGTAATTCCATAACGGAGAAAAAAAAAACGATTCCATAAATGACGAGAGATAAGTGTGATTCCATAATCGAGAAGAGCAAATGTTGATTCCATTATGGAGAAGAGAAAACGGTAATTCCATAATGGAGAAGAGAATACGGTAATTCCAAAACGGAGAAGAGAAAACGGTAATTCCTTAACGGAGAAGAGAAAACGGCAATTCCATAACGGAGAAGAAAAAACAACGATTCCATAAATGACGAGAGATAAATGTGATTCCATAATCGAGAAGAGCAAATGTTGATTCCATAACGGATAAGAGAAAACGGTAATTCCATAATGGAGAAAAGAATACGGTAATTCCACAACGGAGAAGAGAAAACGGCGATTCCATAACGGAGAAGAGAAAACAATGATTCCATAAATGAAGAGAGATAAGTGTGATTCCTTAATCGAGAAGAGCAAACGGTGATTCCATAACGCTGTAGAGAAAACGGCAATTCCGTAAGGAGACGAGAAAACGGTAATTCCATAACGGAGAAGAGAAAACGGTAATTCCATAAAGGAGAAGAAAAAACGGCGATTCCATAACGGAGAAGAAAAATTAACGATTCCATAAATTACGAGAGATAAGTGTGATTCAAAATCGAGAAGAGCAAACGTTGATTTCATAATGGAGAAGAGAAAACGGTGATTCCATAATGGAAAAGAGAAAACCGTAATTCCATAACGGAGAAGAAAAAACAACGATTCCATAAATGACGAGAGATAAGTGTGATTCCATAACGGAGAAAAAAAACAACGATTCCATAAATGAAGAGAGATAAGTGTGATTCCATAATCGAGAAGAGCAAATGTTGATTCCATTATGGAGAAGATAAAAAGGTAATTCCATAATGGAGAACAGAATACGGTAATTCCAAAACGGAGAAGAGAAAACGGTAATTCCTTAACGGAGAAGAGAAAACGGCAATTCCATAACGGAGAAGAAAAAACAACGATTCCATAAATGACGAGAGATAAATGTGATTCCATAATCGAGAAGAGCAAATGTTGATTCCATTATGGAGAAGAGAAAACGGTAATTCCATAATGGAGAAGAGAAGACAGCATTTCCATGACAGAGAAGAGAAAGCGGTGATTCCGTAATGGAGAAGAGAAAACGGCGATTCCATAACGGATAAGAGAAAACGGTAATTCCATAATGGAGAAAAGAATACGGTAATTCCACAACGGAGAAGAGAAAACGGCGATTCCATAACGGAGAAGAGAAAACAATGATTCCATAAATGAAGAGAGATAAGTGTGATTCCTTAATCGAGAAGAGCAAACGGTGATTCCATAACGGAGAAGAGAAAACGGTAATTCCATAACGGAGAAAAAAAAACGGTGATTCCATAACGGAGAAGAGAAAACAACGATTCCATAAATGACGAGAGATAAGTGTGATTCCATAACGGAGAAAAAAAACAATGATTCCATAAATGAAGAGAGATAAGTGTGATTCCATAATCGAGAAGAGCAAACGGTGATTCCATAATGGAGAAGAGAATACGGTAATTCCACAACGGAGAAGAGAAAACGGCGATTCCATAACGGGGTAGAAAAATCAACGATTCCATAAATGAAGAGAGATAAGTGTGATTATATAATCGAGAAGAGCAAACGGTGATTCCATAATCGAGAAGAGCAAACGGTAATTCCATAACGGAGAAAAAAAAAACGATTCCATAAATGACGAGAGATAAGTGTGATTCCATAATCGAGAAGAGCAAACGGTGATTCCATAATGGTGTAGAGAAAACGGTAATTCCATAACCGAGAAGAAAAAACGGTAATTCCATAACGGAGAAGAAAAAACAACGATTTCATAAATGATGAGAGATAAGTGTGATTCCATAATCGAGAAGAGCAAACGTTGATTCCATAATGGAGAAGAGAATACGGTAATTGCACAACGGAGAAGAGAAAACGGCGATTCCATAACGGAGACTAGAAAACGGTAATTCCATAACGGAGAAGAGAAAACGGTAATTCCATAACGGAGAAGAAAAAACAACGATTCCATAAATGACGAGAGATAAGTGTGATTCCATAATCGAGAAGAGAAAACGGTGATTCCATAACGCTGTAGAGAAAACGGCAATTCCATAACGGAGACGAGAAAACGGTAATTCCATAACGGAGAAGAGAAAACGGTAATTCCATAACGGAGAAGAAAAAACGGCGATTCCATAACGGAGAAGAAAAATTAACGATTCCATAAATGACGAGAGATAAGTGTGATTCAAAATCGAGAAGAGCAAACGTTGATTTCATAATGGAGAAGAGAAAACGGTGATTCCATAATGGAAAAGAGAAAACCGTAATTCCATAACGGAGAAGAAAAAACAACGATTCCATAAATGACGAGAGATAAGTGTGATTCCATAACGGAGAAAAAAAACAACGATTCCATAAATGAAGAGAGATAAGTGTGATTCCATAATCGAGAAGAGCAAATGTTGATTCCATTATGGAGAAGAGAAAACGGTAATTCCATAATGGAGAAGAGAATACGGTAATTCCAAAACGGAGAAGAGAAAACGGTAATTCCTTAACGGAGAAGAGAAAACGGCAATTCCATAACGGAGAAGAAAAAACAACGATTCCATAAATGACGAGAGATAAATGTGATTCCATAATCGAGAAGAGCAAATGTTGATTCCATAACGGATAAGAGAAAACGGTAATTCCATAATGGAGAAAAGAATACGGTAATTCCACAACGGAGAAGAGAAAACGGCGATTCCATAACGGAGAAGAGAAAACAATGATTCCATAAATGAAGAGAGATAAGTGTGATTCCTTAATCGAGAAGAGCAAACGGTGATTCCATAACGGAGAAGAGAAAACGGTAATTCCATAACGGAGAAAAAAAAACGGTGATTCCATAACGGAGAAGAGAAAACAACGATTCCATAAATGACGAGAGATAAGTGTGATTCCATAACGGAGAAAAAAAACAATGATTCCATAAATGAAGAGAGATAAGTGTGATTCCATAATCGAGAAGAGCAGACGGTGATTCCATAATGGAGAAGAGAATACGGTAATTCCACAACGGAGAAGAGAAAACGGCGATTCCATAACGGAGTAGAAAAATCAAAAATTCCATAAATGAAGAGAGATAAGTGTGATTATATAATCGAGAAGAGCAAACGGTAATTCCATAATCGAGAAGAGCAAACGGTAATTCCATAATGGAGAAAAAAAAAACAACGATTCCATAAATGACGAGAGATAAGTGTGATTCCATAATCGAGAAGAGCAAACGGTAATTCCATAACGGAGAAAAAAAAAACAACGATTCCATAAATGACGAGAGATAAGTGTGATTCCATAATCGAGAAGAGCAAACGGTGATTCCATAATGGTGTAGAGAAAATGGTAATTCCATAACCGAGAAGAAAAAACGACGATTCCATAACGGAGAAGAAAAATTAACGATTCCATAAATGACGAGAGATAAGTATGATTCCAAAATCGAGAAGAGCAAACGTTGATTCCATAATGGAGAAGAGAAAACGGTAATTCCATAATGGAGAAGAGAATACGGTAATTCCAAAACGGAGAAGAGAAAACGGTAATTCCTTAACGGAGAAGAGAAAACGGCAATTCCATAACGGAGAAGAAAAAACGGCAATTCCATAACGGAGAAGAAAAAACGGCAATTCCATAACGGAGAAGAAAAAACAATGATTCCATAAATGACGAGAGATAAGTGTGATTCCATAATCGAGAAGAGCAAACGTTGATTCCATTATGGAGAAGAGAAAGCGGTGATTCCATAATGGAGAAGAGAAAACGGCGAATCCATAACGGATAAGAGAAAACGGTAATTTCATAATGGAGAAAAGAATACGGTAATTCCACAACGGACAAGAGAAAACGGCGATTCCATAACGGAGAAGAAAAAACAATGATTCCATAAATGAAGAGAGATAAGTGTGATTCCTTGATCGAGAAGAGCAAACGGTGATTCCATAATGGAAAAGAGAAAACCGTAATTCCATAACGGAGAATAAAAAACGGCGATTCCATAACGGAGAAGAAAAAACAACGATTCCATAAATGACGAGAAATAAGTGTGATTCTATAATGGAGAAGAGAATACGGTAATTCGACATCGGAGAAGAGAAGACAGCGATTCCATAACGGAGAAGAAAAAACAACGATTCCATAATGGAGAAGAGAATACAGTAATTCGACATCGGAGAAGAGAAGACAGCGATTCCATAACGGAGAAGAAAAAACAACGATTCCATAAATAAAGAGAAATAAGTGTGATTCCATAATGGAGAAGAGCAAACGGTGATTCCATAATGGAGAAGAGAAAACGGCGATTCTATAACGGAGAAGAGAAAACGGTAATTCCATAATGGAGAAGAGAATACGGTAATTCCACAACGGAGAAGAGAAAACGGCGATTCCATAACGGAGAAGGAAAAACAACGATTCCATAAATGAAGAGAGATAAGTGTGATTCCATAATCCAGAGGAGCAAACGGTGATTCCATAATCGAGAAGAGAAAACGGTAATTCCATAATGTAGAAGAGAAAACTGCGATTTCTTATTAGAGAAGAGAAAACGGTAATTCCATAACGGAGAAGAGAAAACGGTGATTCCATAACAGAGAAGAGAAAATCGTTATTCTATAATAGAAGAGAGAAAACGGCGATTCCATAATGGAGAAGAGAAAACGGCGATTCCATAAAGGAGACGAGAAAACGGTAATTCCGTAATGGTGAAGAGAAAACCTCGATTCCCTAACGGAGAAGAGAATACGGTAATTCCACAACGGAGAAGAGAAAACGGCGCTTCCATAACGGAGAAGAAAGTACAACGATTCCATAAATGAAGAGAGATAAGTGTGATTCGATAATCGAGAAGAGCAAACGGTGATTCCATAATGGAGGAGAGAAAACGGTAATTCCCTAACGGAGAAGAATAAACGGCGATTCCATAAAGGAGAAGAAAAAACAACGATTCCATAAATGACGAGAGATAAGTGTGATTCCATAATCGAAAAGAGCAAACGTTGATTCCATAATGGAGAAGAGAAAACGGTAATTCCATAATGGAGAAGAGAAAACGGTAATTCCATAATGGAGAAGAGAATACAGCATTTCGATAACCGAGAAGAAAAAGCGGTGATTCCTTAATGGAGAAGAGAAAACAACGATTCCATAAATGACGAGAGATAAGTGTGATTCCATAATCGAGAAGAGCAAACGGTGATTCCATAATGCAGAAGAGAATACGGTAATTCCTTAACAGAGAAGAGAAAACGGCAATTCCATAACGGAGAAGAAAAAACAACGATTCCATAAATGACGAGAGATAAGTGTGATTCCATAATCGAGAAGAGCAAACGTTATTCCATTATGGAGAAGAGAAAACGGTAATTCGATAATGGAGAAGAGAAGACAGCATTTCCATGACAGAGAAGAGAAAGCGGTGATTCCATAATGGAGAAGAGAAAACGGCGATTCCATAACGGATAAGAGAAAACGGTAATTCCATAATGGAGAAAAGAATACGGTAATTCCACAACGGAGAAGAGAAAACGGCGATTCCATAACGGAGAAGAAAAAACAATGATTCCATAAATGAAGAGAGATAAGTGTGATTCCTTAATCGAGAAGAGCAAACGGTGATTCCATATCGGAGAAGAGAAAACGGTAATTCCATAACGGAGAAAAAAAACGGCGATTCCATAACGGAGAAGAAAAAACAACGATTCCATAAATGACGAGAGATAAGTGTGATTCCATAACGGAGAAAAAAAAACGATTCCATAAATGAAGAGAGATGAGTGTGATTCCATAATCGAGAAGAGCAAACGGTGATTCCATAACGGAGAAGAAAAAACGGCGATTCCATAACGGAGAAGAAAAATTAACGATTCCATAAATGACGAGAGATAAGTGTGATTCAAAATCGAGAAGAGCAAACGTTGATTTCATAATGGAGAAGAGAAAACGGTGATTCCATAATGGAAAAGAGAAAACCGTAATTCCATAACGGAGAAGAAAAAACAACGATTCCATAAATGACGAGAGATAAGTGTGATTCCATAATCGAGAAGAGCAAATGTTGATTCCATTATGGAGAAGAGAAAACGGTAATTCCATAATGGAGAAGAGAATACGGTAATTCCAAAACGGAGAAGAGAAAACGGTAATTCCTTAACGGAGAAGAGAAAACGGCAATTCCATAACGGAGAAGAAAAAACAACGATTCCATAAATGACGAGAGATAAATGTGATTCCATAATCGAGAAGAGCAAATGTTGATTCCATAACGGATAAGAGAAAACGGTAATTCCATAATGGAGAAAAGAATACGGTAATTCCACAACGGAGAAGAGAAAACGGCGATTCCATAACGGAGAAGAGAAAACAATGATTCCATAAATGAAGAGAGATAAGTGTGATTCCTTAATCGAGAAGAGCAAACGGTGATTCCATAACGGAGAAGAGAAAACGGTAATTCCATAACGGAGAAAAAAAAACGGTGATTCCATAACGGAGAAGAGAAAACAACGATTCCATAAATGACGAGAGATAAGTGCGATTCCATAACGGAGAAAAAAAACAATGATTCCATAAATGAAGAGAGATAAGTGTGATTCCATAATCGAGAAGAGCAGACGGTGATTCCATAATGGAGAAGAGAATACGGTAATTCCACAACGGAGAAGAGAAAACGGCGATTACATAACGGAGTAGAAAAATCAAAAATTCCATAAATGAAGAGAGATAAGTGTGATTATATAATCGAGAAGAGCAAACGGTAATTCCATAATCGAGAAGAGCAAACGGTAATTCCATAATGGAGAAAAAAAAAACAACGATTCCATAAATGACGAGAGATAAGTGTGATTCCATAATCGAGAAGAGCAAACGTTGATTCCATAATGGAGAAGAGAAAACGGTAATTCCATAATGGAGAAGAGAAAACGGTAATTCCATAATGGAGAAGAGAATACAGCATTTCGATAACCGAGAAGAAAAAGCGGTGATTCCTTAATGGAGAAGAGAAAACAACGATTCCATAAATGACGAGAGATAAGTGTGATTCCATAATCGAGAAGAGCAAACGGTGATTCCATAATGCAGAAGAGAATACGGTAATTCCTTAACAGAGAAGAGAAAACGGCAATTCCATAACGGAGAAGAAAAAACAACGATTCCATAAATGACGAGAGATAAGTGTGATTCCATAATCGAGAAGAGCAAACGTTATTCCATTATGGAGAAGAGAAAACGGTAATTCGATAATGGAGAAGAGAAGACAGCATTTCCATGACAGAGAAGAGAAAGCGGTGATTCCATAATGGAGAAGAGAAAACGGCGATTCCATAACGGATAAGAGAAAACGGTAATTCCATAATGGAGAAAAGAATACGGTAATTCCACAACGGAGAAGAGAAAACGGCGATTCCATAACGGAGAAGAAAAAACAATGATTCCATAAATGAAGAGAGATAAGTGTGATTCCTTAATCGAGAAGAGCAAACGGTGATTCCATATCGGAGAAGAGAAAACGGTAATTCCATAACGGAGAAAAAAAACGGCGATTCCATAACGGAGAAGAAAAAACAACGATTCCATAAATGACGAGAGATAAGTGTGATTCCATAACGGTGAAAAAAAAACGATTCCATAAATGAAGAGAGATGAGTGTGATTCCATAATCGAGAAGAGCAAACGGTGATTCCATAACGGAGAAGAAAAAACGGCGATTCCATAACGGAGAAGAAAAAACAACGATTCCATAAATGACGAGAGATAAGTGTGATTCCATAACGGAGAAAAAAAAACGATTCCATAAATGAAGAGAGATGAGTGTGATTCCATAATCGAGAAGAGCAAACGGTGATTCCATAACGGAGAAGAAAAAACGGCGATTCCATAACGGAGAAGAAAAATTAACGATTCCATAAATGACGAGAGATAAGTGTGATTCAAAATCGAGAAGAGCAAACGTTGATTTCATAATGGAGAAGAGAAAACGGTGATTCCATAATGGAAAAGAGAAAACCGTAATTCCATAACGGAGAAGAAAAAACAACGATTCCATAAATGACGAGAGATAAGTGTGATTCCATAACGGAGAAAAAAAACAACGATTCCATAAATGAAGAGAGATAAGTGTGATTCCATAATCGAGAAGAGCAAATGTTGATTCCATTATGGAGAAGAGAAAACGGTAATTCCATAATGGAGAAGAGAATACGGTAATTCCAAAACGGAGAAGAGAAAACGGTAATTCCTTAACGGAGAAGAGAAAACGGCAATTCCATAACGGAGAAGAAAAAACAACGATTCCATAAATGACGAGAGATAAATGTGATTCCATAATCGAGAAGAGCAAATGTTGATTCCATAACGGATAAGAGAAAACGGTAATTCCATAATGGAGAAAAGAATACGGTAATTCCACAACGGAGAAGAGAAAACGGCGATTCCATAACGGAGAAGAGAAAACAATGATTCCATAAATGAAGAGAGATAAGTGTGATTCCTTAATCGAGAAGAGCAAACGGTGATTCCATAACGGAGAAGAGAAAACGGTAATTCCATAACGGAGAAAAAAAAACGGTGATTCCATAACGGAGAAGAGAAAACAACGATTCCATAAATGACGAGAGATAAGTGCGATTCCATAACGGAGAAAAAAAACAATGATTCCATAAATGAAGAGAGATAAGTGTGATTCCATAATCGAGAAGAGCAGACGGTGATTCCATAATGGAGAAGAGAATACGGTAATTCCACAACGGAGAAGAGAAAACGGCGATTACATAACGGAGTAGAAAAATCAAAAATTCCATAAATGAAGAGAGATAAGTGTGATTATATAATCGAGAAGAGCAAACGGTAATTCCATAATCGAGAAGAGCAAACGGTAATTCCATAATGGAGAAAAAAAAAACAACGATTCCATAAATGACGAGAGATAAGTGTGATTCCATAATCGAGAAGAGCAAACGTTGATTCCATAATGGAGAAGAGAAAACGGTAATTCCATAATGGAGAAGAGAAAACGGTAATTCCATAATGGAGAAGAGAATACAGCATTTCGATAACCGAGAAGAAAAAGCGGTGATTCCTTAATGGAGAAGAGAAAACAACGATTCCATAAATGACGAGAGATAAGTGTGATTCCATAATCGAGAAGAGCAAACGGTGATTCCATAATGCAGAAGAGAATACGGTAATTCCTTAACAGAGAAGAGAAAACGGCAATTCCATAACGGAGAAGAAAAAACAACGATTCCATAAATGACGAGAGATAAGTGTGATTCCATAATCGAGAAGAGCAAACGTTATTCCATTATGGAGAAGAGAAAACGGTAATTCGATAATGGAGAAGAGAAGACAGCATTTCCATGACAGAGAAGAGAAAGCGGTGATTCCATAATGGAGAAGAGAAAACGGCGATTCCATAACGGATAAGAGAAAACGGTAATTCCATAATGGAGAAAAGAATACGGTAATTCCACAACGGAGAAGAGAAAACGGCGATTCCATAACGGAGAAGAAAAAACAATGATTCCATAAATGAAGAGAGATAAGTGTGATTCCTTAATCGAGAAGAGCAAACGGTGATTCCATATCGGAGAAGAGAAAACGGTAATTCCATAACGGAGAAAAAAAACGGCGATTCCATAACGGAGAAGAAAAAACAACGATTCCATAAATGACGAGAGATAAGTGTGATTCCATAACGGAGAAAAAAAAACGATTCCATAAATGAAGAGAGATGAGTGTGATTCCATAATCGAGAAGAGCAAACGGTGATTCCATAACGGAGAAGAAAAAACGGCGATTCCATAACGGAGAAGAAAAAACAACGATTCCATAAATGACGAGAGATAAGTGTGATTCCATAACGGAGAAAAAAAAACGATTCCATAAATGAAGAGAGATGAGTGTGATTCCATAATCGAGAAGAGCAAACGGTGATTCCATAACGGAGAAGAAAAAACGGCGATTCCATAACGGAGAAGAAAAATTAACGATTCCATAAATGACGAGAGATAAGTGTGATTCAAAATCGAGAAGAGCAAACGTTGATTTCATAATGGAGAAGAGAAAACGGTGATTCCATAATGGAAAAGAGAAAACCGTAATTCCATAACGGAGAAGAAAAAACAACGATTCCATAAATGACGAGAGATAAGTGTGATTCCATAACGGAGAAAAAAAACAACGATTCCATAAATGAAGAGAGATAAGTGTGATTCCATAATCGAGAAGAGCAAATGTTGATTCCATTATGGAGAAGAGAAAACGGTTATTCCATAATGGAGAAGAGAATACGGTAATTCCAAAACGGAGAAGAGAAAACGGTAATTCCTTAACGGAGAAGAGAAAACGGTAATTCCATAATGGAGAAAAGAATACGGTAATTCCACAACGGAGAAGAGAAAACGGCGATTCCATAACGGAGAAGAGAAAACAATGATTCCATAAATGAAGAGAGATAAGTGTGATTCCTTAATCGAGAAGAGCAAACGGTGATTCCATAACGGAGAAGAGAAAACGGTAATTCCATAACGGAGAAAAAAAAACGGTGATTCCATAACGGAGAAGAGAAAACAACGATTCCATAAATGACGAGAGATAAGTGCGATTCCATAACGGAGAAAAAAAACAATGATTCCATAAATGAAGAGAGATAAGTGTGATTCCATAATCGAGAAGAGCAGACGGTGATTCCATAATGGAGAAGAGAATACGGTAATTCCACAACGGAGAAGAGAAAACGGCGATTACATAACGGAGTAGAAAAATCAAAAATTCCATAAATGAAGAGAGATAAGTGTGATTATATAATCGAGAAGAGCAAACGGTAATTCCATAATCGAGAAGAGCAAACGGTAATTCCATAATGGAGAAAAAAAAAACAACGATTCCATAAATGACGAGAGATAAGTGTGATTCCATAATCGAGAAGAGCAAACGGTAATTCCATAACGGAGAAAAAAAAAACAACGATTCCATAAATGACGAGAGATAAGTGTGATTCCATAATCGAGAAGAGCAAACGGTGATTCCATAATGGTGTAGAGAAAATGGTAATTCCATAACCGAGAAGAAAAAACGGCGATTCCATAACGGAGAAGAAAAATTAACGATTCCATAAATGACGAGAGATAAGTGTGATTCCAAAATCGAGAAGAGCAAACGTTGATTCCATAATGGAGAAGAGAAAACGGTAATTCCATAATGGAGAAGAGAATACGGTAATTCCAAAACGGAGAAGAGAAAACGGTAATTCCTTAACGGAGAAGAGAAAACCGCAATTCCATAACGGAGAAGAAAAAACGGCAATTCCATAACGGAGAAGAAAAAACGGCAATTCCATAACGGAGAAGAAAAAACAATGATTCCATAAATGACGAGAGATAAGTGTGATTCCATAATCGAGAAGAGCAAACGTTGATTCCATTATGGAGAAGAGAAAGCGGTGATTCCATAATGGAGAAGAGAAAACGGCGAATCCATAACGGATAAGAGAAAACGGTAATTTCATAATGGAGAAAAGAATACGGTAATTCCACAACGGACAAGAGAAAACGGCGATTCCATAACGGAGAAGAAAAAACAATGATTCCATAAATGAAGAGAGATAAGTGTGATTCCTTGATCGAGAAGAGCAAACGGTGATTCCATAATGGAAAAGAGAAAACCGTAATTCCATAACGGAGAATAAAAAACGGCGATTCCATAACGGAGAAGAAAAAACAACGATTCCATAAATGACGAGAAATAAGTGTGATTCCATAATGGAGAAGAGAATACGGTAATTCGACATCGGAGAAGAGAAGACAGCGATTCCATAACGGAGAAGAAAAAACAACGATTCCATAATGGAGAAGAGAATACGGTAATTCGACATCGGAGAAGAGAAGACAGCGATTCCATAACGGAGAAGAAAAAACAACGATTCCATAAATAAAGAGAAATAAGTGTAATTCCATAATGGAGAAGAGCAAACGGTGATTCCACAATGGAGAAGAGAAAACGGCGATTCTATAACGGAGAAGAGAATACGGTAATTCCACAACGGAGAAGAGAAAACGGCGATTCCATAACGGAGAAGGAAAAACAACGATTCCATAAATGAAGAGAGATAAGTGTGATTCCATAATCCAGAGTAGCAAACGGTGATTCCATAATCGAGAAGAGAAAACGGTAATTCCATAATGTAGAAGAGAAAACTGCGATTTCTTATTAGAGAAGAGAAAACGGTAATTCCATAACGGAGAAGAGAAAACGGTGATTCCATAACAGAGAAGAGAAAATCGTTATTCTATAATAGAAGAGAGAAAACGGCGATTCCATAATGGAGAAGAGAAAACGGCGATTCCATAAAGGAGACGAGAAAACGGTAATTCCGTAATGGTGAAGAGAAAACCTCGATTCCCTAACGGAGAAGAGAATACGGTAATTCCACAACGGACAAGAGAAAACGGCGCTTCCATAACGGAGAAGAAAGTACAACGATTCCATAAATGAAGAGAGATAAGTGTGATTCGATAATCGAGAAGAGCAAACGGTGATTCCATAATGGAGGAGAGAAAACGGTAATTCCCTAACGGAGAAGAATAAACGGCGATTCCATAAAGGAGAAGAAAAAACAACGATTCCATAAATGACGAGAGATAAGTGTGATTCCATAATCGAAAAGAGCAAACGTTGATTCCATAATGGAGAAGAGAAAACGGTAATTCCATAATGGAGAAGAGAAAACGGTAATTCCATAATGGAGAAGAGAATACAGCATTTCGATAACAGAGAAGAAAAAGCGGTGATTCCTTAATGGAGAAGAGAAAACAACGATTCCATAAATGACGAGAGATAAGTGTGATTCCATAATCGAGAAGAGCAAACGGTGATTCCATAATGCAGAAGAGAATACGGTAATTCCTTAACAGAGAAGAGAAAACGGCAATTCCATAACGGAGAAGAAAAAACAACGATTCCATAAATGACGAGAGATAAGTGTGATTCCATAATCGAGAAGAGCAAACGTTGATTCCATTATGGAAAAGAGAAAACGGTAATTCGATAATGGAGAAGAGAAGACAGCATTTCCATGACAGAGAAGAGAAAACGGTAATTCCATAATGGAGAAAAGAATACGATAATTCCACAACGGAGAAGAGAAAACGGCGATTCCATAACGGAGAAGAAAAAACAATGATTCCATAAATGAAGAGAGATAAGTGTGATTCCTTAATCGAGAAGAGCAAACGGTGATTCCATATCGGTGAAGAGAAAACGGTAATTCCATAACGGAGAAAAAAAACGGCGATTCCATAACGGAGAAGAAAAAACAACGATTCCATAAATGACGAGAGATAAGTGTGATTCCATAACGGAGAAAAAAAAAACGATTCCATAAATGAAGAGAGATGAGTGTGATTCCATAATCGAGAAGAGCAAACGGTGATTCCATACTGGAGAAGAGAAAACCGTAATTCCATAACGGAGAAGAAAAAATGGCGATTCGATAACGGAGAAGAAAAAACAACGATTCCATAAATGACGAGAGATAAGTGTGATTTCATAATGGAGAAGAGAAAGCGGCGATTCATTAATGGTGTAGAGAAAACGGCGATTCCATAACGAAGACGAGAAAACTGTAATTCCATAATGGAGAAGAGAATACGGTAATTCGACATCGGAGAAGAGAAGACAGCGATTCCATAACGGAGAAGAAAAAACAACGATTCCATAAATAAAGAGAGATAAGTGTGATTCCATAATCGAGAAGAGCAAACGGTGATTCCATAATGGAGAAGAGAAAACGGTAATTCAATAATGGAGAAGAGAAGACAGCATTTCCATAACAGAGAAGAGAAAGCTGTGATTCCATAATGGAGAAGAGAAAACGGTGATTCTATAACGGAGAAGAGGAAACGGTAATTCCATAATGGAGAAGAGAATACGGTAATTCCACAACGGAGAAGAGCAAACGGTGATTCCATAATGGAGAAGAGAAAACGGTAATTCCATAATGGAGAAGAGAAGACAGCATTTCCATAATGGAGAAGAGAAGACAGCATTTCCATAACAGAGAAGAGAGAGCGGTGATTCCATAATGTAGAAGAGAAAACTGCGATTTCTTATTAGAGAAGAGAAAACTGTGATTCCATAACAGAGAAGAGAAAATCGTTATTCTCTAATAGAAGAGAGAAAACGGCGATTCCATAATGGAGAAGAGAAAACGGCGATTCCATAATGGAGAAGAGAAATCGGCGATTCCATAAAGGAGACGAGAAAACGGTAATTCCGTAATGGTGAATAGAAAACCTCGATTCCCTAACGGAGAAGAGAAAACGGCGCTTCCATAACGGAGAAGAAAGAACAACGATTCCATAAATGAAGAGAGATAAGTGTGATTCCATAATGGAGAAGAGAAAGCGGCGATTCCTTAATGGTGTAGAGAAAACGGCGATTCCATAACGGAGACGAGAAAACGGTAATTCCGTAATGGAGAAGAGAATACGGTAATTCGACAACGGAGAAGGGAAAACGGCGATTCCATAACGGAGAAGAAAAAACAACTATTCCGTAAATAAAGAGAGATAAGTGTGATTGCATAAACGAGAAGAGCAAACGGTGATTCCATAATGGAGAAGAGAAAACGGTAATTCCATAATGGAGAAGAGAAGACAGCATTTCCATAACAGAGAAGAGAAAGCGGTGATTCCATAACGGAGAAGAGAAAACGGTGATTCCATAACAGAGAAGAGTAAATCGTTATTCTATAATAGAAGAGAGAAAACGGCGATTCCATAATGGAGAAGAGAAAACGGCGATTCCATAAAGGAGACGAGAAAACGGTAATTCCGTAATGGTGAAGAGAAAACCTCGATTCCCTAACGGAGAAGAGAATACGGTAATTCCACAACGGAGAAGAGAAAACGGCGCTTCCATAACGGAGAAGAAAGAACAACGATTCCATAAATGAAGAGAGATAAGTGTGATTCGATAATCGAGAGGAGCAAACGGTGATTCCATAATGGAGGAGAGAAAACGGTAATTCCCTAACGGAGAAGAATAAACGGCGATTCCATAACGGAGAAGAAAAAACAACGATTCCATAAATGACGAGAGATAAGTGTGATTCCATAACGGAGAAAAAAAACAATGATTCCATAAATGACGAGAGATAAGTGTGATTCCATAATCGAGAAGAGCAAACGGTGATTCCATAATGGTGTAGAGAAAACGGTAATTCCATAACCGAGAAGAAAAATCGGCGATTCCACAACGGAGAAGAAAAATTAACGATTCCATAAATGACGAGAGATAAGTGTGATTCGAAAATCGAGAAGAGCAAACGTTGATTCCATAATGGAGAAGAGAAAACGGTAATTCCATAATGGAGAAGAGAATACGGTAATTCCAAAACGGAGAAGAGAAAACGGCAATTCCATAACGGAGAAGAAAAAACGGCAATTCCATAACGGAGAAGAAAAAACGGCAATTCCATAACGGAGAAGAAAAAACAATGATTCCATAAATGACGAGAGATAAGTGTGATTCCATAATCGAGAAGAGCAAACGTTGATTCCATTATGGAGAAGAGAAAGCGGTGATTCCATAATGGAGAAGAGAAAACGGCGAATCCATAACGGATAAGAGAAAACGGTAATTTCATAATGGAGAAAAGAATACGGTAATTCCACAACGGACAAGAGAAAACGGCGATTCCATAACGGAGAAGAAAAAACAATGATTCCATAAATGAAGAGAGATAAGTGTGATTCCTTGATCGAGAAGAGCAAACGGTGATTCCATAATGGAAAAGAGAAAACCGTAATTTCATAACGGAGAATAAAAAACGGCGATTCCATAACGGAGAAGAAAAAACAACGATTCCATAAATGACGAGAAATAAGTGTGATTCCATAATGGAGAAGAGAATACGGTAATTCGACATCGGAGAAGAGAAGACAGCGATAACATAACGGAGAAGAAAAAACAACGATTCCATAAATAAAGAGAGTTAAGTGTGATTCCATAATGGAGAAGAGCAAACGGTGATTCCATAATGGAGAAGAGAAAACGGTAATTCAATATTGGAGAAGAGAAGACAGCATTTCCATAACAGAGAAGAGAAAGCGGTGATTCCATAATGGAGAAGAGAAAACGGCGATTCTATAACGGAGAAGAGAAAACGGTAATTCCATAATGGAGAAGAGAATACGGTAATTCCAAAACGGAGAAGAGAAAACGGCGATCCCATAACGGAGAAGGAAAAACAACGATTCCATAAATGAAGAGAGATAAGTGTGATTCCATAATCAAGAAGAGCAAACGGTGATTCCATAATGGAGAAGATAAAACGAGAATTCCATAATGGAGAAGAGAAGACAGCATTTCCATAACAGAGAAGAGAGAGCGGTGATTCCATAATGTAGAAGAGAAAACGGTAATTCCATAACGGAGAAGAGAAAACGGTGATTCCATAACAGAGAAGAGAAAATCGTTATTCTATAATAGAAGAGAGAAAATCGTTATTCTATAATAGAAGAGAGAAAATCGTTATTCTATAATAGAAGAGAGAAAACGGCGATTCCATAATGAAAAGAGAAAACAGCGATTCCATAAAGGAGACGAGAAAACGGTAATTCCGTAATGGTGAAGAGAAAACCTCGATTCCCTAACGGAGAAGAGAATACGGTAATTCCACAACGGAGAAGAGAAAACGGCTCTTCCATAACGGAGAAGAAAGAACAACGATTCCATAAATGAAGAGAGATAAGTGTGATTCCATAATTGAGAAGAGAAAGCGGCGATTCCTTAATGGTGTAGAGAAAACGGCGATTCCATAACGGAGACGAGAAAACGGTAATTCCATAATGGAGAAGAGAATACGGTAATTCGACAACGGAGAAGGGAAGACGGCGATTCCATAACGGAGAAGAAAAAACAACTATTCCGTAAATAAAGAGAGATAAGTGTGATTCCATAAACGAGAAGAGCAAACGGTGATTCCATAATGGAGAAGAGAAAACGGTAATTCCATAATGGAGAAGAGAAGACAGCATTTCCATAACAGAGAAGAGAAAGCGGTGATTCCATAACGGAGAAGAGAAAACGGTGATTCCATAACAGAGAAGAGTAAATCGTTATTCTATAATAGAAGAAAGAAAACGGCGATTCCATAATGGAGAAGAGAAAACGGCGATTCCATAAAGGAGACGAGAAAACGGTAATTCCGTAATGGTGAAGAGAAAACCTCGATTCCCTAACGGAGAAGAGAATACGGTAATTCCACAACGGAGAAGAGAAAACGGCGCTTCCATAACGGAGAAGAAAGAACAACGATTCCATAAATGAAGAGAGATAAGTGTGATTCGATAATCGAGAAGAGCAAACGGTGATTCCATAATGGAGGAGAGAAAACGGTAATTCCCTAACGGAGAAGAATAAATGGCGATTCCATAAAGGAGAAGAAAAAACAACGATTCCATAAATGACGAGAGATAAGTGTGATTCCATAACGGAGAAAAAAAACAATGATTCCATAAATGACGAGAGATAAGTGTGATTCCATAATCGAGAAGAGCAAACGGTGATTCCATAATGGTGTAGAGAAAACGGTAATTCCATAACCGAGAAGAAAAATCGGCGATTCCACAACGGAGAAGAAAAATTAACGATTCCATAAATGACGAGAGATAAGTGTGATTCCAAAATCGAGAAGAGCAAACGTTGATTCCATAATGGAGAAGAGAAAACGGTAATTCCATAATGGAGAAGAGAATACGGTAATTCCAAAACGGAGAAGAGAAAACGGCGATTCCATAACGGAGAAGAAAAAACAATGATTCCATAAATGAAGAGAGATAAGTGTGATTCCTTGATCGAGAAGAGCAAACGGTGATTCCATAATGGAAAAGAGAAAACCGTAATTTCATAACGGAGAATAAAAAACGGCGATTCCATAACGGAGAAGAGAAAACGGTAATTCCATAATGGAGAAGAGAATACGGTAATTCCAAAACGGAGAAGAGAAAACGGCGATCCCATAACGGAGAAGGAAAAACAACGATTCCATAAATGAAGAGAGATAAGTGTGATTCCATAATCAAGAAGAGCAAACGGTGATTCCATAATGGAGAAGATAAAACGAGAATTCCATAATGGAGAAGAGAAGACAGCATTTCCATAACAGAGAAGAGAGAGCGGTGATTCCATAATGTAGAAGAGAAAACGGTAATTCCATAACGGAGAAGAGAAAACGGTGATTCCATAACAGAGAAGAGAAAATCGTTATTCTATAATAGAAGAGAGAAAATCGTTATTCTATAATAGAAGAGAGAAAATCGTTATTCTATAATAGAAGAGAGAAAATCGTTATTCTATAATAGAAGAGAGAAAATCGTTATTCTATAATAGAAGAGAGAAAACGGCGATTCCATAATGAAAAGAGAAAACAGCGATTCCATAAAGGAGACGAGAAAACGGTAATTCCGTAATGGTGAAGAGAAAACCTCGATTCCCTAACGGAGAAGAGAATACGGTAATTCCACAACGGAGAAAAGAAAACGGCGCTTCCATAACGGAGAAGAAAGAACAACGATTCCATAAATGAAGAGAGATAAGTGTGATTCCATAATTGAGAAGAGAAAGCGGCGATTCCTTAATGGTGTAGAGAAAACGGCGATTCCATAACGGAGACGAGAAAACGGTAATTCCATAATGGAGAGGAGAATACGGTAATTCGACAACGGAGAAGGGAAGACGGCGATTCCATAACGGAGAAGAAAAAACAACTATTCCGTAAATAAAGAGAGATAAGTGTGATTCCATAAACGAGAAGAGCAAACGGTGATTCCATAATGGAGAAGAGAAAACGGTAATTCCATAATGGAGAAGAGAAGACAGCATTTCCATAACAGAGAAGAGAAAGCGGTGATTCCATAACGGAGAAGAGAAAACGGTGATTCCATAACAGAGAAGAGTAAATCGTTATTCTATAATAGAAGAAAGAAAACGGCGATTCCATAATGGAGAAGAGAAAACGGCGATTCCATAAAGGAGACGAGAAAACGGTAATTCCGTAATGGTGAAGAGAAAACCTCGATTCCCTAACGGAGAAGAGAATACGGTAATTCCACAACGGAGAAGAGAAAACGGCGCTTCCATAACGGAGAAGAAAGAACAACGATTCCATAAATGAAGAGAGATAAGTGTGATTCGATAATCGAGAAGAGCAAACGGTGATTCCATAATGGAGGAGAGAAAACGGTAATTCCCTAACGGAGAAGAATAAACGGCGATTCCATAAAGGAGAAGAAAAAACAACGATTCCATAAATGACGAGAGATAAGTGTGATTCCATAACGGAGAAAAAAAACAATGATTCCATAAATGACGAGAGATAAGTGTGATTCCATAATCGAGAAGAGCAAACGGTGATTCCATAATGGTGTAGAGAAAACGGTAATTCCATAACCGAGAAGAAAAATCGGCGATTCCACAACGGAGAAGAAAAATTAACGATTCCATAAATGACGAGAGATAAGTGTGATTCCAAAATCGAGAAGAGCAAACGTTGATTCCATAATGGAGAAGAGAAAACGGTAATTCCATAATGGAGAAGAGAATACGGTAATTCCAAAACGGAGAAGAGAAAACGGTAATTCCTTAACGGAGAAGAGAAAACGGCAATTCCATAACGGAGAAGAAAAAACGGCAATTCCATAACGGAGAAGAAAAAACGGCAATTCCATAACGGAGAAGAAAAAACAATGATTCCATAAATGACGAGAGATAAGTGTGATTCCATAATCGAGAAGAGCAAACGTTGATTCCATTATGGAGAAGAGAAAGCGGTGATTCCATAATGGAGAAGAGAAAACGGCGAATCCATAACGGATAAGAGAAAACGGTAATTTCATAATGGAGAAAAGAATACGGTAATTCCACAACGGACAAGAGAAAACGGCGATTCCATAACGGAGAAGAAAAAACAATGATTCCATAAATGAAGAGAGATAAGTGTGATTCCTTGATCGAGAAGAGCAAACGGTGATTCCATAATGGAAAAGAGAAAACCGTAATTTCATAACGGAGAATAAAAAACGGCGATTCAATAACGGAGAAGAAAAAACAACGATTCCATAAATAACGAGAAATAAGTGTGATTCCATAATGGAGAAGAGAATACGGTAATTCGACATCGGAGAAGAGAAGACAGCGATAACATAACGGAGAAGAAAAAACAACGATTCCATAAATAAAGAGAGTTAAGTGTGATTCCATAATGGAGAAGAGCAAACGGTGATTCCATAATGGAGAAGAGAAAACGGTAATTCAATATTGGAGAAGAGAAGACAGCATTTCCATAACAGAGAAGAGAAAGCGGTGATTCCATAATGGAGAAGAGAAAACGGCGATTCTATAACGGAGAAGAGAAAACGGTAATTCCATAATGGAGAAGAGAATACGGTAATTCCAAAACGGAGAAGAGAAAACGGCGATCCCATAACGGAGAAGGAAAAACAACGATTCCATAAATGAAGAGAGATAAGTGTGATTCCATAATCAAGAAGAGCAAACGGTGATTCCATAATGGAGAAGATAAAACGAGAATTCCATAATGGAGAAGAGAAGACAGCATTTCCATAACAGAGAAGAGAGAGCGGTGATTCCATAATGTAGAAGAGAAAACGGTAATTCCATAACGGAGAAGAGAAAACGGTGATTACATAACAGAGAAGAGAAAATCGTTATTCTATAATAGAAGAGAGAAAATCGTTATTCTATAATAGAAGAGAGAAAATCGTTATTCTATAATAGAAGAGAGAAAATCGTTATTCTATAATAGAAGAGAGAAAACGGCGATTCCATAATGAAAAGAGAAAACAGCGATTCCATAAAGGAGACGAGAAAACGGTAATTCCGTAATGGTGAAGAGAAAACCTCGATTCCCTAACGGAGAAGAGAATACGGTAATTCCACAACGGAGAAGAGAAAACGGCGCTTCCATAACGGAGAAGAAAGAACAAAGATTCCATAAATGAAGAGAGATAAGTGTGATTCCATAATTGAGAAGAGAAAGCGGCGATTCCTTAATGGTGTAGAGAAAACGGCGATTCCATAACGGAGACGAGAAAACGGTAATTCCATAATGGAGAAGAGAATACGGTAATTCGACAACGGAGAAGGGAAGACGGCGATTCCATAACGGAGAAGAAAAAACAACTATTCCGTAAATAAAGAGAGATAAGTGTGATTCCATAAACGAGAAGAGCAAACGGTGATTCCATAATGGAGAAGAGAAAACGGTAATTCCTTAATGGAGAAGAGAAGGCAGCAGTTCCATAAGAGAGAAGAGAAAGCGGTGTTTCCATAATGGAGAAGACAAAACCTCGATTCCATAACGGAGAAGAAAAAACAACGATTCCATAAATGAGGAGAGATAAGTGTGATTCCATAATAGAGAAGAGAAGACGGCAATTCTATAACAGAGAAGAGAAAGCGGTGATTCCATAATGGAGAAGAGATAACGGCGATTTCATAACGGAGAAGAGAATACGGTAATTCCATAATAGAGAAGAAAAGACGGCGATTCCATATTGCAGAAGAGAAAACGGTGATTCCATAATAGGGAAGAGAAAACAGTAATTCTATAACAGAGAGGAGAAGACGGCGATTCCATATAGGCGAAGAGAAAACGGCGATTCCATATAGGCGAAGAGAAAACGGCGATTCCATAACGGAGACGAGAAAACGGTTATTCTGTAATGGTGAAGAGTAAACCTCGATTCCATAACGGAGAAGAGAAAACACCGATTCCATAAATTAGGAGAGATAACTGTGATTCCATAAATTAGGAGAGATAAGTGTGATTCCTTAATGCAGAAGAGAAAACGGTAACTCCATAATGCAGAAGAGAAAACGGCGATTCTGTAGTAGAGAAGAGAAAACGGCGATTCCATAACGGAGATGAGAAAACGGTTATTCCGTAATGGTGAAGAGAAAACCTCGATTCGATAACGGAGAAGAGAAAACACCGATTCCATAAATTAGGAGAGATAGCTGTGATTCCGTAAATTAGGAGACATAAGTGTGATTCCATAATGCAGAAGAGAAAACGGTAACTCCATAATGCAGAAGAGAAAACGGTAACTCCATAATGCAGAAGAGAAAACGGTAACTGCATAATGCAGAAGAGAAAACGGCGATTCCGTAGTAGAGAAGAGAAAACGGCGATTCCATAACGGAGATGAGAAAACGGTAATTCCATAATCGAGAAGAGAAAACGGCAATACCATAATGGAGAAGAGAAAACATCGATTCCATAAATCAGGAGAGATAAGTGTGATTCCATAATGCTGAAAAGAAAACGATGATTTCCTAATAGAGGAAAGAAAACGGCGATTCCATAATGGAGAAGAAAAAACGTCGATTCCATAACGGAGAAGAGAAATAAACGATTCCATAAATGAGGAGAGATAAGTGTGATTCCATAATGCAGAAAAGAAAACGGTGATTCCATAATACAGGAAATGAAAAGGCGATTCGATAATATAGGAAAGAAAACGGCGATTCCATAATGCAGAAGAGAATACGATGGTTTCACAATGGAAAAGAAAAAACGGCGATTTCATAAATTAGGAGAGATAAGTGTGATTCCATAATGGAGAAGAGAAAACGGCGATTCCATAACGGAGACGGGAAAACGGTAATTACATAATGGGGAAGAGAAGGCACCATTTCCATAACAGAGAAGGGAAAGCGGTGATTCCATAATGAAGAAGAGAAAACGGCGATTCCATTACGGAGAAGAGAAGACGGCAATTCCATAACAGAGAAGAGAAAACGGTGATTCCATACTGGAGAAGAGAAAACAGTGATTTCATAATAGAGAAGAGAAAACAGTAATTCCATAATGGAGAAGAGATAACGGCGATTCCATAGTAGAGAACAGAAAACACCGATTCCATAAATTAGGAGAGATAAGTGTGATTCCATAATGCACAAGAGAAAACGGTAACTCCATAATGGAGACGAGAAAACAGTAATAATATAACGGAGAAGAGAAAACAATGATTCCATAAATGAGGAGCGATAAGTGTGATTCCATAATGCTGAAAAGAAAACGGTGATTCCATAATAGAGGAAAAAAAACGGTGATTCCATAATAGAGGAAAAAAAACGGTGATTCCATAATAGAGGAAAAAAAACGGTGATTCCATAATAGAGGAAAAAAAACGGTGATTCCATAATTCAGAAGAGAAAACGGCGATTCCATAATGGAGAAGAGAAAACAACGATTCCATAATGGAGTGGAGATAAGTGTGATTCTATAATGGAGAAGAGATATGTGTGATTCCATAATGGAGAAGAGAAAACAGCGATTCCATAACGGAGAAGAGAAAACGGTAATTCCATAATGAAGAAGAGAAAACGGCAATACCATAACGGAGAAGAGAAAACAACGATTCCATAAACGAGGAGCGATAAGTTCGATTCCATAATAGAGAAAAAAAACGGTGATTCCATAATGCAGAAGAGAAAACGGTGATTCCATAATGCAGAAGAGAAAACGGTGATTCCATAATGCAGAAGAGAAAACGGTGATTACATAATGCAGAAGAGAAAACGGTGATTCCATAATGCAGAAGAGAAAACGGTGATTCCATAATGCAGAAGAGAAAACGGTGATTCCATAATGCAGAAGAGAAGGCAGCAGTTCCATAAGAGAGAAGAGAAAGCGGTGTTTCCATAATGGAGAAGAGAAAATGGCGATTCCATAACGGAGAAGAGAATACGGTAATTCCGTAATAGAGAAGAGAAGACGGCGATTCCATATTGCAGAAGAGTAAACGGTGATTCCATAATGGAGAAGAGAAAACTGCGATTTCTTATTAGAGAAGAGAAAACGGTAATTCGATATTGTAGAAGAGAAAACGGTAATTCGATAATGTAGAAGAGAAAACGGTGATTCCATAACAGAGAAGAGAAAACAACGATTCTATAATTTTTTATTTTATTTATTTTATTTTATTTGTTCATAAAACAAAGCTACTGGTTTAAACCCAATTACAGCTTGCATTAAAAATAATGGAGAGGAGATAAGTGTGATTCTATAATGGAGAAGAGATAAGTGGGATTCCATAATGGAGAAAAGAAAACAGCAATTCAATAACGGAGAAGAGACAACAATGATTCCATAAATGAGGAGAGATAAGCGTGATTCCATAATGCAGAAGAGAAAACGGCGATTCCATAACGGAGAAGAGAAAACGGTAATTCCATAATGGAGAAGAGAATACGGTAATTCGATAATAGAGAAGAGAAGACAGCGATTCAATATTGCAGAAGAGAAAGCAGTAATTCCATAATGGCGAAGAGATAACGGCGATTCCATAACGGAGAAAAGAAAACACCGATTCCATTAATTAGGAGAGATAACTGTGATTTCATAAATTAGGAGAGATAACTGTGATTTCATAAATTAGGAGAGATAAGTGTGATTCCATAATGCAGAAGAGAAAACGGTAACTCGATAAAGGAAAAGAGATTACGGCGATTCCGTAGTAGAGAAGAGATTACGGCGATTCCGTAGTAGAGAAGAGAAAACGGCAATACTATAAGGGAGAAGAGAAAAGAACGATTCCATAAATGAGGAGAGATAAGTATGATTCCTTAATGCTGAAAAGAAAACAGTGATTCCATATTAGAGGAAAAAAAACGATGATTCCTTAATAGAGGAAAGAAAACGGCGATTCCATAACGGAGAAGAGAAAACAACGATTCCATAAATGAGTAGAGGTAAGTGTGATTCCATAATGCAGAAAAAAAAACGGTGATTCCATAATAGAGGGGAAGAAAACGGTGGTTCCATAATAGAGGGGAAAAAAACGGTGATTCCATAATAGAGGGGAAAAAAACGGTGATTCCATAATAGAGGGAAAAAAACGGCGATTCCTTAATGCAGAAGAGAAAACGATAGTTCCATAATGGAGAAGAAAAAACGGCGATTCCATAAATTAGGAGAGATAAGTGTGATTCCATAATGGAGAAGAGAAAACGGCGATTCCATAACAGAGAAGTGAAAACGGCGATTCCATAATGGAGAAGAGAAAATGGCGATTCCATAACGGAGACGAGAAAACGGTAATTACATAATTGGGAAGAGAAGACGGCAATTCCATAACAGAGAAGAGAAAGTGTTGATTCCATAGTAGAGAAGAGAAAACGGCGATTCCATAACGGAGAAGAAGAAACAACGATTCCATAAATTAGGAGAGATAAGTGTGATTCCATAACAGAGACGAGAAAACGGTAATTACATAATGGGGAAGAGAAGACGGCTATTCCATAACAGAGATGAAAATCATGATTCCATAAATTTATTATTCCATAATGAAGAAGAAAATGACAAATCCATAACGCAGGAGAGCTGACAGAGATTCCATAAATCAGAACAGATAAGTATGATTCCATAATCAAGAAGAGATATCTGAGATTCCATAATGGAGGAGAGGTATGGGTGATTCCATTAAAAAGGAGAGATAAGTTTAATTATATTATTTATAAGAGATAAGTGTTATTCCATATCGGAGAAGAGATAACTCTGATTCCATAACGGAGTAGAGATATTGGTGATTCCATAATGAAGCATAATTAAGTGTACTCTCATAATTGGGGAGAAATATTGTTTATTCTTTAATGGTGAAGATGAAAGTGTGATTCCATAATGGAGGATAGATATTTATTATTCCATAATGGAAATGTGAAATCTGCAATTCGATAATTGAGGAGAGAAAACTGCGATTCATAATGAAGCAGAGATAACAGTGGTTCTAAAAGTGAGGAGAGATAAGTGTTTTTCCATATTATAGAAGAGAAAACGACGGTTCAATAATGGAAGAGAGATAACAGTGATTTCATAAATGAGGAGACATAAGTGTGATTCCATAATGAATGGATGTATGGGTGATTCCATAATGAATGGGATGTATGGGTGATTCCATAATGAATGGGATGTATGGGTGATTCCATAATGAATGGGATGTATGGGTGATTCCATAATGAATGGGATGTATGGGTGATTCCATAATGAATGGGATGTATGGGTGATTCCATGACAGAGGACTGATAAGTGTGATTATATAATGGAAAAGGGATAAGTGTGATTCCATAACGGAGTAGAGATATTTGCGATTCCCTAATGAAGCCGAAATAAGTGTGATTGCATAATATTGGGAAAGAAAGTGTGATTCCATAATGGTGGAAAGAAATTTATTATTCCATAATGAAGAAGACGAAAATGGCGAATAGAGGAGAGATAACAGAGATTCCATAAATCAGGAGAGATAAGTATGATTCCATGATCAAGAAGAGATATCCGAGATTCCATAATGGAGGTGAGGTATGGGTGATTCCATAATGGAGGTGAGGTATGGGTGATTCCATTACGGAGGAGAGATAAGTTTGATTATACAATGTAGAAGTGATAAGTGTGATTCCATAATAGAGAAGAGATAAGTGTGATTCCATAACGGAGTAGAGATATTGGTGATTCCATAATAAAGCAGAAATATGTGTAATTCCTTAATGGAGGAGAAATACTGTTGATTCCATAAAGGAGAGATAAATGTGGTTCCATAGAGTAGACTGGATAAGTGGGATTCGTTAATGGAGTACAGATATTGGTGAGAGCATAATGAAGCATAAATAAGTGCGATTCCATAATGCGATAGAGATATTAATGATTCCATAATGGAGAAGCGGAAATGCAGGATTCCATGTTGGACGTGAGCAATGTTCGATTCCATAATGAAGGAGAGCAATGCCGGATTCGATAAAGAGGAACGCCCGATTCTTTAATGGAAGAGAGCGACGCCTGATTCAATGATGGAGGTGTGCAATGTCTGAAATGTCGGATTCCATAATGAAGAAGAGCAACTTCTAATTCCATGATGGAGGTGAGCATTGCCTGATTCCATAATGAGGGAGAGCAACGCCGATTCCATAATGGAGGAGAACGATGCTTTATTGCATTATGGAGGTGAGCAACGCCCAATTCCATAATGGAGGTGAGCAACGCCCAATTCCATAATGGAGGTGAGCAACGCCCAATTCCATAATGGAGGTGAGCAATGCGCGATTTCATAATGAAGCAGAGCAATTCCTATTTTGATAATGAGGAGAACAATTCCTATTTTCATAATGAGGAGAACAATTCCTATTTTCATAATGAGGAGAACAACGCCTAATTTAAAAGTGGAGGAGAGCAACGTTTGATTGCATAACGAAGATGAGCTAAGCCCGATTACGTAAGTAAGGTGAGCAATGCCCGATTCTATAATGGAGGTTAACAATGCCGGATTTCATGATGGAGGTTAACAATGCCGGATTTCATGATGGAGGTGAGCAATGCACTATTCCATAATGCAGGAAAGCAATTCCCGATTTCATATAATGAAGGATAGCAACCCCCGATTCCCCAATAAAGGTGGCCTAATGCCTATTTCATAATGGAGGTGAGCAATACCCGTATCCAAAATAGAGGAGAGCAATGCTCGATTCCATAAAGTAGGAGAGCAATTTCCAATTCCAGAATGGGTGGAACCAATATCCGATTCCAAATTGGTGGGGGGGGGGGGGGAGTACGGTCTGAATCCATAATGAAGATGAGCTAAGCCCGATTTCATAATGGAGGAGAGCGATGCCGGATATTTTACGGGACAGAAGAATTTTCCCATATTATTTGTGGCTTTGAGAGGTGCGATCGCCCCCCTCCCTTCTGGATTCGCAACTGCACAACTCCAGCTTTACTAAAGCTGCTGTTGGTGTGTAGCTGACTTGAGTCTCGTCAGCAGAGACGGGCTTAAACATTTTGTGACCCGGTGCGAAAACAGCTTTGCGCCTTGATGGGGACTCAGCCCCCCAGGTTTCGGTGCGTATGCTAGGGACACTGCTGCAAAATGTAGTGTCATGTCAACACTATCTGTTGCATCACAATGGAAGGGATGTCAGGGCTAGATAACGGGCTATCTGCTCACAGTTACAACTAAGTACTCTTTCAGCTGTGGCAAGTGTACAGTATGCCAATCCCTTTGTAGTTCTGAATACAGTACGTCGTTAGAATTAGAATTCAACGCTCTTTCTTGTCTAACACCTGAGACACCAAACTCTCTTGCCCTCTTGGCTTGGGCAGGGCCTGGTTCTCAAATAAGGCATGTGCCCACAAATTTTCAAGGCGCCTAAATTGGCCACCTTTTGCATTATGGGCAAGGGTTTCCCCCACGCCTCTACCTCAAAGAACATATGTATATATATAAGCCTTTCCCCCCCCCCCTTTTCTCAATGTAATCAAAGTATTTTTCTCAATGTAATCGAAGTATTTTTCTCAATGTAATCGAAGTATTTTTCTCAATGTAATCGAAGTATTTTTCTCAATGTAATCGAAGTATTTTTCTCAATGTAATCGAAGTATTTTTCTCAATGTAATCGAAGTATTTTTCTCAATGTAATCGAAGTATTTTTCTCAATGTAATCGAAGTATTTTTCTCAATGTAATCGAAGTATTTTTCTCAATGTAATCGAAGTATTTTTCTCAATGTAATCGAAGTATTTTTCTCAATGTAATCGAAGTATTTTTCTCAATGTAATCAAAGTATTTTTCTCAATGTAATCAAAGTATTTTTCTCAATGTAATCAAAGTATTTTTCTCAATGTAATCAAAGTATTTTTCTCAATGTAATCAAAGTATTTTTCTCAATGTAATCAAAGTATTTTTCTCAATGTAATCAAAGTATTTTTCTCAATGTAATCAAAGTATTTTTCTCAATGTAATCAAAGTATTTTTCTCAATGTAATCAAAGTATTTTTCTCAATGTAATCAAAGTATTTTTCTCAATGTAATCAAAGTATTTTTAATCTGTTTTGCGGCTCCCTAAAATTTAGCAGCCCAGTGCAATTGTGCTCTTCGCACCTGCTCAAGTCCGGCATATCGTCAGACACTATTTTCAGAGAAGTACACGACGTAAACCTTCGATTGTGGTCTAATAAACGTTATTAGGACTGTTTGAATTTAAAGTATGTACACTGATTAATAAATCCAACTCAAAAACTCGTTGAATAAAGAAAAACCTTTTTTTACGATTCAGGAATTATGTGCAAACATCAATATTTTATTAAGTACAAATATAACTACCGGTATGTATTTTGTTGTTCAGTTTGGGAAAGACCCCTAGCTGAATTCCCCTCTTATACTTTATAATACCTCGGGATATATGTGTGTAGAGTTGCACGATCTTGGGCCAATCTTGCCCCTCTCGAATTTCCCAACCCGCGAAGAAATTTAAAATAAGTATGTTTAAATAAAAATTCATCAGTACATATATATTCTCCATTGGATTCGGTCTTCGAAGAAGAAATCAGGTTTTCTTTCAACGGCCCGCAAATTAGTCCCCGGTGAAATTACCCCACTAATAGAAAGAAAAAAAACTAATGCAATTGACTCAAATGTCACTAGATGGCACCTGATTAACCTTTAAGCGGCAATCACAGAAATCACTAAAACCCCTTTTCAAAATGCCATATCTTTGAATGAAGTAGGCTTTCTTCCGATTTTTATTAAGTGCAAACTAATGGGTTTTTCGGGAAGAATTTTTACATTGAGAAGTCATTTTTGAAAAATTGCTTGTGAATGCTAAAATAAGAGGCCTTTATAGAGGCGAGATATATCGTCACCGCCGCTTAAAGGGTTAAAAAAAAAGGAAAAACACGTGAATCTTACAAAATATTTTAATTCAGATATAACTTATTTTATAGTATAACATTTTACATTTGCGATCATACTCACTGGCATGACGTCTTTGGTATGCTGCTACACACACACACGCACGCATAAATCTTCAATTGGTTTCTTTGAAATTGTATTGAGGTTTTATCACTGAAAGAGTTTCGCATCAATGTTACGGTAAATGTGATAAATCGGTTATTATTCATAATCGCCAATCGTCTCGGTAAGTTTGATAAATTTATCACTTTTACCGGCAATTATGCATAGCACCCAAGTGTCGTTGGTAAATTTGACGAACGCTAAAACAATTATCAAATGATTGTTTGATAATTGTTTTAGCCAATTACCTTTGTGTGTAATTGGTGAATTTGATAAATATGAAAAAAAATTCCCAAACAACACTAGTATCTCTGATAAATATGGTCGGATCCCGATATAATGAACTCCCGTTTAATGAATTTCATGATTTAACGATTAAAATTGTGATTTCATGATTGAAAGTTCGTCAAATCAAAGAATGTGTTAAATGAGAGTCCATTAAAACGAGGTCTGATTTCAAAATTAGTCAAACATTTAATTAATAATAGGAGTCATTTCGGGATGTTCAGAAAAATTCGTTAAATCAGAGTTTATCGAACCCGGTTCTGACTCTGACTCACAAGTACGGTTATCTAAATAATAAATCTTATCACGGCAAGGAGACCGATTTTATCATATTTACCAATGCAAAATGGTAATTATGCACAGCAACCAGCAAATGTGATGAATTCAATATTTATTTATCATGTTTACCAACAACACTTGGCTGTTATGAATAATTGCCGGTAAAAGTGATAAATTCAGTGAATTTTGCAAAACTTATCAAAAGGGTTGATGATTATGCATGCGAAACTATTATTGTGCAAATTAATCGGATTATGCGTAATCGTTATTACGTTATGCATAAACGATGTTACGGTAACACATTTACCGCAACATTGTCATTTATCACATCCAGTGTTTTTTTTGGTTTTGTTTTTCTAAGTAATCGTGCAGAGTGTTCAACTGTATACGCACTGAAGTACGTACAGTAATTACTCATTGCCGGGAACATGACACCGTCCACTCAGAGATTCCGATCGTTGGTGTAGACCGTGCTGTTGAGCAAACTGTTCGCGAAAGCCGTGTTGCTGCTGCTGCTGTGACCCAGACTGTTGGGCTTCTCCCTGAGGACAACGGAAGAGCCACAATCTGTCGCCTATCACCATCGGCCTGGCAGCGTGCATTCCCATCGAATGGTAGTACTGTTGCACCAGCAGCTCGAGGTCCGTGCTGTACTTTCTCTTCCACTTCGTCCGTCGGTTCTGGAACCATATCTTGATCTAAAAAACATGAAGCATAATGTATAGTACCGAAGTCTATACAGGGTGATTCCATAATGCCCCTTGCACTATCTTACTGGCCAACCTTTGATCCGAAGGACATACTTCCAATTAGAAAAAATGTCCTAATAGCGTGTAGAAATCAGATACGTCGTTCATGTTACCCAATTAGAAAGTTTTTGCCCTGTCTCTCCTGCGGCCAAAAAAAAAAAAAAAAAAAAAACTTCCACGTTTTTAAGTACATCATTCGCAGAGATATTTGAATGCAAAAATCTGAGAACAGTTGGGAAGGAACAGCATAAACGAGGCCCCGAAGGAGGGTATATGCCAACGGCCATACCTTGCTGAAAACACCGGTTCTCGTCGTCCGATCACCGAAGTTGAGCAGCATCGGGTGTGGTTAGTACTTGGGATGGTGACCACCTGAGAACACCGCGTGCTGTTGGCATCATTTTTCCCACCGTCGCCACACTGGTAGTCGGCTGAAGTTGTGTTTCCGTGGTTCCCAACTTCGAGGCTGTTAAAAATGTCTCGTCACAGACAGCAACAGGACTACAACGGTACGCAACCCTAGATATATACGCTCTTAGACTGTTAGGTACACACACTTACACTTCCGGCACAGCTTAATCGGTAGTAAATTTGCCCATGGCGATAGATCAGAGTTGTGCTGGGTTTGCAAGGAAACCTTAAACGACGGGAAAAAGCGTTGTCCATTAGTGCATTCAAATATCTCAGCAAACATTGCTCTTAGAAACGTGGAATTTTCTTTGTTGGCTATAGGAGAGACAGGCAACGACTTAATAAATGGGTTTTAAGGACAGGGTGTCCGTATAAAAAGTTAATTTTTACATTATAATACCTATACAACCACTTGCAATATGAGCGTCGTGTCTAAAAATCTACACGTTATTTGCATAATTTCTCTAACTGGAAGTGTGCATCTAGGATCAACGGTTCGCCAGTAAAATGCGGCAATACAAGGGGGAATTATGGAATCGCCCTGTATATACGCAGTAGGATCAAAAAGTCCGTTGCCTTGGCTAAAAATTCATTACCTTGAATAAGTGCCGTCCATGTGCATGGGAACGACTCGGGCATGGTTCGGGTCGCTCATCTCATGAAAATGAGATTCAGTTAAATTTTTCGAAAGTAGGCATGTGCATTGTTCGGCGGGCATTTAGGCTGGGTGTACACCGGTTAGACACAATTAGACGGTTTACGGAAAATTCACCGCCTCAGACCAACCGTGAACCTTGCTCTGTCCCCCCTAGGGATATAAGCTGGTTCGTCTCAGAAGACGTGGGCCACGCAACGGTGGAAAATCCAGGCCAGACAGTCACAAGCCAACCAGCAGTGGGAGGAGTCCCGTAGTCGCGCACATTGCCTGCAGGCCACGAATGGGAGCCCACGAAAAACCAGTTATACAAGTTATTATATATATATATAGTTATTATATATATATACAAGTTATTATATTATATATATATACAAGTTATTATATTATATATATATATATATAGTTATTATATATATATACAAGTTATTATATTATATATATATATATATTATATATTATATATATATATTATATAGAAATCTGGGAACTTCAATGATGTTCCCAGATTTCGAAATACATAAAATACGAAAGCAATTCCGTCCTGTAGGTTTATACAAATTTATAACCATGTAATCAGACATCATGTCATAGGGATGTTATAAAATATAAATGCCACAGATGCGTATTTTTCGAAACACAATCACCGCCGGAAAATTCACCGACAACAATTCACAGCTAAGAAAATTCATCGACGGAAAGTTCACCACTGGGATAACTCAGCGACAAGTTCGACACGGCTCAGTAAGCCAGTAGGTGAGCGAGAAATTACCGAGTCAGTGAATCAGTAAATGATACAGTAGTTGGTGGGTGAGTGACAGAGTGGTTAGTGTTGGTGAGTGAACAAGCTAATGAGTGATCGAATGACAGAGTGAGCGACCTAGAGATAGAGTAAGTGGCCTAGTGAGTGAGTAAGATTGAACGACCTAGTTAGTGTGTGAGCGAGTGACAGAGTGAGTGACCCGGTGGGTCAGTGAGTGAGCGAGTGACAGTGTGACCCGGTGAGTTAGTGGTAGAATGAGTGACCTAGTCAGGGAGCAACAGAGTGGGCGACCTAGTTCGTGAGTGTGCGAGTGACAGAGTAAGCGACCAGGTGATTCAGTGCATAACACAGTGATCAACCTAGTGAGTTGATGATAGAATGAATGACTTAGTGAGTGAATAACAAAGTGAGCGATCTAGAGATCAAATGGGACCCCCGAGGTTATCTGATGTGGCCAGCCGTCTCAAAACTAATTTTGTAAAAATGAACTGAGCAGCACATTTACCGATCGCTCAAGTGACCCGTGGCACAATTCCAGAGCATTTAAGCTACCCATGACACATTTGCAGATCACTTGGGTGAGTCGCAGCACAGTTCCAGAACACTTAAGCGATCCGCGGCACATTTAGAGATCCCTAAGTGACAGGCACAGTTTTAGAGCACTTAAGCGTCCCTCAGTGTAGTTCTACATCACTCAAGTTACCCGCGGCACAGTCTCAGACTACTTAAGTGATCCGCGACATATTTACGAATCATGGCCCGCGGCAGAATTCTAGAACACTTAAGTCACTTAAGTGGCTCAGACACATTTCCAAATCATTAAAAGATCCGCGGAACATTTAGGGATCACTTAAGTGGCTCTGTAGAGGACTTATCAATAGGGGGAATGTTAGTTAGGTCAGGTGCCCACAAACTAGGGAAAGAGTTTTCTACTTTTTGGCACAGTCAGTAAAGATGCAATTAAGAATTATTTTTACAGAATGTGGTTGATGACGTAAGTACCATTCAACTCTCCCCCCCCCCCCATCCCGCATCAAATGTCAGCAAATCTGAAACCCCCCTCCTGCCCTATCGATGCTGACTTAATCCTTGAATGATCCCTATTGGCTGCAGCACCAGAACCGGTTGCCAATTTGCGTTCTTATTAGATATACAGGGTGTTCTGTTAATGAACCGACAAACGCAGAGGGTTGTTAGTAGACATCAAGAGGAACAAAAATTGCAATGGAACATGGTGTCGCAAACGACGTTGAGAAGATAAAAATCGCGAAAAACGCATGCAAGTTGGACTTCACGCTGAAACGCCAAAAAGCAGGGCTGTAGCTAGGCAGGTGCAACAGGTCCACCCGCATAAGACCCACTTGGAAAAGGGGACCCGAATGGACCTGAATGGGGCAGAAGGGGCCTAAATTCAAATTCTTGCACAGGGCACGGGAATGGCTAGCTACGGCCCTGACAAAAAGACTTATTTGATTAATTGTTACAAGAGTAGTTGGAAGTGGCGGCCGCTGACGTCATTGCACAGTCTAAAACGACGTAAAAACGATTCCCGGACGCGTTCGAAGATACCAGGTATGCTTTTGATGTCCGCCGCAGCGACGACAATCCGCGTTATGAGACCCTCCGGTGTGTCCACAGGCGTCGCATAAATGGTGGTAAAGTCAAATATGGTGAGTGAACCCAACCCACGAACGCATTCAGAGATCAACTGACTTCCATCTTTCATCTCCTCTGGACTCAGAGCTTCATGCGTTTTTCGCGATTTTCACCCTCTCACCGTGGTTTGCGACGCCATCTTCCATTGCAATTTTTGTTACTCTTAATGCCTACTAACAACCCTCTGAGTTTGTCGGTCCATTAACAGAACAACCTGTATAAATAGCGTGAATAAGTCGCGAGAGAGAGAGGAGCATGCGCATGCATTTTAGGATATTCATTGTTCCGTGTCCCGATCCATAGACGCTACTACACCCCACCCCCAAATCTATTTCCTTACACGGCCGAATGTCTAACGTCCTCCCCACCAGCACAACCAACATCTTCTAGCCCTTTGAGGGGCACTATATAAAAAAAAATTTTTTTGGCCGAACTAACTTCATATACTTGATACATAGGACTCATATAAATATGTTTTGCAACTATTATTTTATTTTCATCAAAATCCAGCGAACAACAGGTGGTCGCACAGTGGGGACACCGCACACCTAGAACACTGAAAGCTTCCCTAGGGTGTAATGCAGGAAAAGCAACATTTTGTTTGAAAAATTCCCTTTCTACCGATTTTGTAGGCCAAAATGATCAACATAAGCATATTGATAGGTGGTAAATCTTTTTCAATGAGATAGCAGTGTAAATTTTCCTTCTTGAGTGGCATATAAATTTTTTCGAAATGACAAATTTTCCATCAGTGGCACTGAAAAAAACAATAAGAACATCAAGATTGGCGATGTATCCGGCATTCGTAGAATTTACTAAGATGGTCCCACTTCTTCCTTTGAAATCTGGATTTTGGTTTTTTCTCCTGAACCATATGAAATTGTCGGGAGGATCCAGGTATTGGGCAGTGTATACATCAGCATCATTTTCGTAATAATCCATGCAGTAAGCTTTGTTTTATTTTCTTTATCTGGTGTATCATCAGATGCATTAGACTCCAGATCAGTGAGAGCTCTGAAATTAGTATAATATTGCTTCAACTGTACTTAGGAATTTTATAGGCATTTCACCACCAATAAAAGTAATAAATGCCCAATAATCGGTTGAGGAGGGGGGGGGGGGACTCAAGGCGAAATAAATTCCAGAAAATAAAATCAAAGCAGTAGAGAGAGCATAGAAAGTAGTCGTCAAAAGAAAAAGCTGCTCTAAAACCACTAGAATGAAAGAATGGTTATGTGTGGGACAAAAAAATAACATATGTTGTGTCTTCCATTCTAACCCCCAAAATTTCCACCACAAATACACATCTGAGATGTTTCAACACCATTGCTGCAGTCACCCATTTTCTAGTAAACAAGACAGAGGGGAGAAAATGAAGAAAAACAAGGTCGCTTCGTCTCAAGAGAGGTGGTTTCACACTGACGTCACTTGGTGTATCTCATTGCTCTAGGTGTGCGGTGTCCTCAGTATGGAACCACCTTTTTAAAACTTTCATAATTTGATTTTAAACTATTCTTAAGTTTATTGAATGGCTTGATTTCAACAAATAGGGCAAAATCTATAAAAAACCATTATCAATTTTTGAAAAAAAAATTTTTTTTATTAGGAAATAAATTTTAAAACACTTACTATAAAACTAGAGAAAATGGCGGATTTTTTTCCCACTTGCAAAACAAAACCAGTATGATGCTGCCATCTCTGACAGAAAATCTAAATCTTAAGCTATTTAATAAGATTTAAATGATTACTGTGCGAAAATTAGTTATTTTTTGATGGAATTTTGAAAAGGTGGTTTCGCTATGGGGACACCGCGCCGGAAAGGGCTAGAGCAACCTTCTCTGCTTTAGAAGGTATTGGCACAACCCATCTGCTTCTCGAGAATTCATCACACAATCAGTTATTCTACGGAACGGGGAAAAAATAAAGTGTTTCACTATTTCGTGATGAATCTTCTCTCCCTCACCAACTTTCACTCTTATGTCTCTTTCACTGTTACATCGCTA
This sequence comes from Pholcus phalangioides, assembly GCF_987345545.1. Taxonomy (NCBI): domain Eukaryota; kingdom Metazoa; phylum Arthropoda; class Arachnida; order Araneae; family Pholcidae; genus Pholcus; species Pholcus phalangioides. The sequence continues at coordinate 55,152,350 of NW_028301601.1, forward strand.
TAGAAGTTTCACTTCAAAAACGTTTTATGGAATTATGAAGTTTAGCACCGGAAGAAGTGGAGGGTATACCCCCTGGCAGAAGCACGGGGGGAGAACATCGGCATTTCAGAGCTGCTTTGATGGGGCATGGCCTAAAATAGGTTGGGGACCACTGGGTTATAAATTATTCAAAAGGTAAAGAATTCTACGCCAAGTCCCCCGAACTTCTGGATCCTTCTACGGAAAAGCGTTTTATATGTGGCATGAAGAAAACTGACTGAAGCGAGATGATTACTCGACGGGTTTCTTACCTGAGTCTCGGACAGTTTGAGTGCCTTGGCTAGCTGCAGCCGCTTCGAAACCGACAGATACTTGTTTTTTTCGAACTCCGCTTCCAGAGACTTGATCTGCGCCGCGGTGAACGCTGTTCGAGGCCTTTTCCTTCGAGATTCATCAGAATGGTTCGAGTCAACTGAAACACATTCATTCATTAGCAATAGCATCAGTCTAAAAATGCAATCCCCTAATCACACGCATATATAACATTGTGTGTTATCATGGATAGTAAAATTTATTGTTTATTTTGAGTGATGATATTGCTTCCCCCGAAACCGAAAATAATAATTATAATAATAAAACAAGGAAGAGAAATACTCTATATTTGCTGATTCTGCTCAATGGCAGCTGATCGACAGGTTGGAGGGATGGAAAACATGTTTTTGAATGTCGAGAAAAGCCACAACGCAATATCTGGGCTCGTCATTGCCGAAATAAAGCACATCAAATCAGACGAGACATCTCGTCCTTGTTACTGTAAGGGTTAAAAAAATTTAACCCAAAAGCAAAGCAATGCGATGCCTCATGAATAGTGACTGTATTGTGTGGAAAAAGTTGTCTGACATCATGAGCGGTGAAATTTTCTGGACCAAAAAACGAGACAGTTTATTTAAAAGCGGGATACATAGTCAAGCTTTGTAAACAATAGTGCGTGACTTTGGATGGATGAAATAAATCACGTTTATTTATCATTACCTCCTAGAGAGGTCCGAGCGAAAAATCACATGCTTTTGTGGCCAAAAGCTTATCTATCATGCCAAATCAACAAAGAGCAACAGCAAAGAGCGATGCTTGTTGATCGCCAAGTATGTGAGCGAATCTCGGGAAAGTATACAGTCGGCCCCCCGTATTCGCAGGGGTTACGTTCCGGGAGTGACCGCGAATACGGAAATCCGCGAATAACCGAAACCATGGGTTTTTTTTGCATACCTCGTTTATTGAACATCATCAGCAAGAACAGGGTGACGCAGAGGTACAAGGGAATGTAAAAGAGGCTGTAGCGATTGTTGGCGATGTTTTCTAAAAGAACATTGTGATTTCTGCTTGCTGTTTTTTCTTCTTCATATCATGAAGTATGTTGACAAGGCTTTCTCTACCAATTTTTCCACATGTGAAGAACGTAAAATAGAAGGAATGTATATCATGAAAATAATCTATTGCGAAGCCCTTCCGCTATGTTACTTGTGGTGAACTTGTCTTCGAAGTAGAAGAGAAGAAATCAATTCAAGTAGAAGACTATAAAGAAGTATTTATCTTGATCTTCTTCATCTGGTACCGCTTCAGTTTCAGGACCTGTCAGCTGCATTGATTCCTTCTCGGTCAATCCAGTATCAAAAGAACTTTGAATAGCATGTATTCACTCTCAAGGTACCTCCTGACTTCCGGAACGAAACACCATTTAAACCAATACAGGAAAGTGTTTTCATATTCCAAGCCTTTTTATTGTTCGTCCACAATACTTGGAGCTTTGGCTTATGCTTCCCTTCAATGCTCACGGATTCGCAGATTTAAAAAGATGGTGGGCTTTATCATGTATCCATGCGCATTTGCGCAAAACAAGGAGCTCGCTAACCAGGAGCTCTAAACCTGGAGCTTGCTTTTTTTCTCTTGCTTAACTTCTTTGCGAGATTTTCTTGCAAAATAGTGCAGTTTCGTCAACTGGTGATGTGCATAACCCTTCTCTTCAATAATTTTCTACAAAGCCTTTGGAAATTTTCTAGCAGCCTCTTGGTCGGCAAAGGCTTGATCGCCAGTGATTTTTGCATTGCGTGATCCGAAACCGTTTCTTAAACATATGAAAAAACCTTTACTTGCATTCATAAAATTCTGATGAAATAGACGTTTCACCAGCCTTTTCCTAATGGAAGAGTAAAATTTTCCGCCTTTTCTGTTTTAATATTACAATCAATTGGAATACCTTTTTGTAACAGTCTCGTACTCACAAAAAACAGCATTTTCTGTACGAGAAACGCGTGGATCCCGTAGGTGCTGCAAAGTTTTGGCTGACACGGGTGCAGCCACAGCCACGGCTGAACGAATTTCAGATTCCTTTTTCTTGATAATGTATATCTCACCGTAGATTCGTTGATTCCGTAATGGCGGACCACAGCAGGTATTGACTTACTTTCGCCAAGCATAGTCTTCGTCAATATATCCAATTTTTATATTTCATCAATATATGTCTTTTCAGAGCATTGTCAGTAGCACTAGAAGAATGAGCCATCCTAAACAAGCACAACTCAAATTTTGTAAACAAAACACGCGTGAATGACGGTTGCTGAGTGTTGTCAAAAAAAAATTTCCCAATAAAGGAAAAAACCGCGAATACGGGGGCCGACTGTATTTTATTATTTGTGGAAACCCTGAACTTGATTAGGCTTGCGCCTAACTACACTACGTCACAGCTGTGTAAGGCGACCTGTCGTCTGGTTTTGTAGTTCCCTAAAGCTCTCTTATCCTCCCACCAGAGTCGTCTTTATGAGCGGCACGTGGGATTTTGCACCCAGGCGACAGTTGAGCTGGAGCAACACCATCTATAGAAGAAGACCTCCGCGCGAAGCTCGTGACGTCACTGAAGAAGTTATTTCACCTACAGTCATTGGATACACTGCAAAAAAGGTAGAGATGTCGCATGCGTCGGCCTGCAATATCCAATGGCTACAGGTGAAATAACTTCTTCAATGATGTCACGAGTTTCGCGCTGAGGCCTTCTGCTATAGATGGTGTTGACTGGAGTCGCGCCCCCTGAGAATGTCCTCCATTGTTCAAGAATATTCTCGCTCATAGATGGCTGTAGTTTCTGTAATATTTCTGTAGATAACTGTAAATGGGAATCGATGGAAGAAATGCAACGATGCGTCGTGAAGTTGATAGTGTTGCTAATTTTGGGTCGCGGCTCTGAAAATGGTTAAAAACCACTTCAATAGGATTTTCCATACAACGATAAATCCCTCTACAACGATATTTTTTCGGGGTCCACAGAGTATCATTATACCAAAATCTCACTGTATTTGGTGAATATTTCTGAAAAGAGGTACGTACTACCTCCACCCGTTATACAGGATGGGGGAAAAAGTCCTTGATACATTTAAAAAATTAATAGGAAATCAATCAATTGACGTAATAAAGATGAGGTTTGCACAAAAGTGCTTATCACGACGCAGAGTTTTTTTCAAGTTTACAAATTATTCAAAAAAAAGTTCGAAATTTCAATCACAGATACGACATATCACCGTAACTGACACATAAAATGTGGCACAACCAGGGCATGATTAATGCTTATTAATGATTTGTGCTACATAAAATTACCACATCTCAATGTGAATATCGCGAGTTCAAAGTTTCACATGGACCCACAACATATTTTACACTGTGGCGGAGAAAAAGAGTACATACCAATTAATTTCAGATCACAAACTACGCAATTGAAGGCACTGAACTGATTTGAGAAAACCAAATACTCTTACTATTTAGCTTGTAAGAATCGGGACGATGAACTTTACATTTCAAAATTTCTTTGACACGCACGCACGCACGCTTACATTCACCGAGATCATATATATGATCTCTCACCAATAAATACTTAAAACTGCTAGGATTTGTTGTGAGGATCAGTAACAATTTCAAATCAATTGCAACAATTGCGAAACTTTTCACGACTTATGTGCTCCCGGAGTATTGCACTATTATATGGAGTCCTCACAAAAATCTAGACCAGTGATTCCCAACGTGGGCGTTAATACCCCTTGGGGGGGGGGCGATGGAATGTTCCAGGGGGGCGGTAAAAGCTACTGGTATAACATGGGATCCTATGGGTTAGATTGCGTTGGGGGCGATGGGAGAAAAAAATTTCTGAAGAAGGGGGCGATGGGACAAAAAAGGTTGGAAAACTATGATCTAGACCAGTGATTCCCAACGGGGGTGTAAACGCCCCCTGGGGGCGATGGAATGATCCAGAGGGGCGGTAAAAGCTGCTGGTATAACATGGGATCCTATGGGTTCGATTGCGTTGGGGGCGATAGGAGAAAAAAATTTCTGAAGAAGGGGGCGATGGACAAAAAAGGTTGGGAAATTATGATCTAGCTAGACTCACTGATTCTAGAAAGAGTCCAGATCAGATTTCTACGTTACAGGTTTTACAGGCAATTTCACGTCTACATTAATGACGTAAGTACAACTGAGAGAGAGAGAGAGATGGAACATGGCTTCAGTCTACGAAGGTTGTGCGTTTTGTGTGGGTGTGCTTTGAAATAAAGTCTTCTTCTGTAAGCTCCGTAGTTTCGTGCATCAACTGGAAACCCCCCCACAATATCAAGGGTCTAGGAAATATTCTGCCACCTCACGGAAAAGAGACGCATCTCCACCCGACGTCGTTTATACAGTGTAATAACCAGGGCTCGAATTTTTATGACCTAAAAAACATAAAAAATCTGACCTTACAATTTTCACATTTTTTCATCTCTTCCGTGTCAGTTATTGCTTCCTATGTTGAAAAATAAACGAAAAAATTCTTCAATTTACCTTTTTAGTTAAAATTTTCTCTGACTGATACCAAAAATATGTACCTAACCGATATACCTATACACCTAATAATAATTTAAAATAATCGTCTGCTTGCGTGCGTATTTAGTGTTGTACGCGAAGTTAGCGCTGCCATCTGTATTTCAAATTGCAATGTGTTTGCATATTAGTAAGTAGAGTCATAATTAGGGTGAGGGCAGAGAAGTCTGGTGACCAGGGCGCTGGACTAGTAAGGGTACCTCGTTTGTTTCCTGTTCATTCAAAATTACGAGGAGGGGGGGGGGGGGTTCTACGCCAAAATGGCCCTTGCCCTGGACGACAGTGTCAATTTCTGTTTTTGGTTTCGGCCCTCGAATCTATTGAGAGACTTTTTAACTGGGAGATCGAGTCACGTTTGCGCCTGAAACTACAAAAACGACAGAAAAAACCAACTTCAGCCAACCACAACTTTCAAGTAATAGATGGTGATGGAAGTAATAACACTGGTGGGATTCGAACCCAAGTCCTCGTGATGCAAATTCCTCACGATACCCACGTGACCGCACAGCGGCTACCCTTGGCGCTGAAAATATTCCCCCACAAAGTCAAGAAAAAAATTCATAAACATTACTCTGAGCACTCAAATTTAGACAAGGCCAAATTTTCGGTGATAAATGACCAAAGAAAAAGTATATCTATTACTTGAAAATTCCGAAATTAGTACCAATCGCTCAAAAATACTTAAAATATGATGACCAATAGCTCGAAAATGACAAAAATATGACTTGTCATTGAAAAATATCGCATCATTAAAAATTCTAGTAATAAAATAATGGGATTTTACCATATTTGTAATTTGCGTCATCTTGTGAGTATTATTTTTATATTTCAAATATTTTAAATTAAAATTATAAAAATAGAAAAACCACGCAATGCTAATATCGATTTACATATAATTTTCCTTTTTTTAACAAAATTGTAATTATTTCATTCTAATAATTTGTAAATTTAAAAACAAGGTATTATAATATAGATCAGGGATCGCCAACTTCTTTCTGTTCACGGGCCAACATAATGGTCAGCTATAGCGTCGCGGGCCGCATCAATGGTGCAACTTCGGTGTATAAGCCGCTCCATCATTAATTGAATTAATTAATTAGTTAGTTAGTTATTAAATTAATTTCGTCACTAGAAATAAGAAGTTTGTAAACAGTTTGTTAATCAAGAAATCTGCTGTTGGAGAACCGACAGTTCAAATAATGATCACAAATTTAAATTTTTCACGGTAATTTTACCTTGTCGCGGGCAGCACAAAATCACTTCACGGGCTGCACGTGGCCCGCGGGCCAGCTGTTGGTCCCCCCCTAATATAGATCATTCATTAACGCATCGTTTGTGTTAAGATTGCTGTCTGTGACCTCGCTAAATGTTGATGTACCTTAGAATGTTATGGGTACGCAAGCCGATTCTAAAAAATTCTTGCATGTTTGTTCAAAACCTTCTATAGCACGAGTGGTATGTGAAATGGAATTATATGCTACGATTATTATCGACTTCGGTGCAATGATTACTGTCTGTGTGCGAAGAAAGTACTTTAGCATTAATTATAATATTCAAATGAATTTTACCAGTGTTTTTCGTTGATGTTTGGCCCATGTTTCTGCACCTATGTTCTGTCTAAATACGCAAGGTAATCACCAACCGTAATGAATTAGTAGTGCCCCTTCAGCCAGAGGTATCGACACGAGAAAAACATAGGGGGCGGGAGCTAGGGTTGTCAGACGTTCTGTTCGTAGTGGAGCCAAAGCCATAGCCACTATATTGTATAAGAGAACCCCGTGAAATCTCTCGCAGGAACTTCGTAACACGAGATGCGACAAAAAAGACTTACGGCTACTACACGAAAGAAACGAGAACGTTAGAGCAGGGGTCTTCAATCTTTTTCGAGTACCGAGTACCGTTTATGTTCAACAAGAAAAGAAAATCACCCGTACGGCAACTTTGGCATGACATGTGCTTTAACTTGGCGTTAAAGCTTCTTCCGGGCGTAAATTATTCCGATTTTCAAAGGTTAAAAAATATAAACTCCATTTAATGCTTATTTTAATGATCAGGGATTCTTAAGCACGACAGCGCTATTAATATCAGGACCCGGGTGCCACAAATTTTCCTGGCGCAGAAATTGGCTGTATTTCAGTACAATCCATAGGCTCTCTTCCTCTGCCTCGAAGAAGACTAGATATATAGCGACCCTAAAAAATTGATATTTGCCCAGGGCCCGAACTGAGAAACTGGCCCTGTTGGATGTTATTAATATGCATGTCTAATATGCTATGCATATTAATAGTGTTGATAGTTCATATTAATAACATGCTCCAATCTGTTAAATATTTTTATGTCTGAGTTACACTCGGGAATGGATAGGATTATGATTAGAAACTGTTTTGCAGTAGCAAAGTGGCTTTATTTTGTACTATTTTGATCGAAATAGGGCATTCGGATGTGCGTCCACATTCAGGAGGTTTAAGAGATTCCAGGGCAGGTATCTTCAGAATTTAGTAGCGTCCACAACTAGAACTAGTGTGAATTTTTAGATGCCACTTGAATGGTGTGATTTAGTAGGGGAATCAATCAACCTAGCGAGTATTGAATTGGGGCACAAGCAACGAGAGAGAGAGAGAGAGAGAGCGGTGTTAGGTGCTACAGGAAGAGAACCAAGGTGTTCCGTGAACATGCTTGTCTTTAAAGGCAGATGTTAGTTGATTAAGACGCCTTCATCAGGCCGCAAAAAATTAGGGCTGAAATTTTTTTTTTCTTTTCAAACAAATCTATAGAAAATTTTTGTTAAACATTCCTTCAAGGATATTTTAAACTAGCATTTTGTACTGTATTTATCTACGCTGTATGGAAAAGTGTCCATTGCATTTGCTTCGGAACACCATAATTTTTTGGCCGCAAAAAAAAATGTGCACTCAGAAGGAATTTTCGTCAATCAGGTTAATAAAAATCACGAAAGACTAATCATACTTAGACCAGGACTAATCATACTTGGGCCTAATCATACTTAGACAGTCGATTCGTATTACCATTCAGATGGAAATCCCGACATTGAACTAAAAGGGGGGCTGCTAGCCATTTTGAAAATCTTCTTCAAGACTAGGGACAAACATTCTATCAGTGGCAACGAAATCTGTAGTAGGCTGATATTCTTCATTAATTTAGGCAAAAGTTGAGGTGACAACAGGGCAGACCATGTCCCTCATTCAGCGGAAATTTTGCATTGATCTATGCAGAGCCACCAGAGACGACAACAGGCTGTGACCCAGATTGAGTAGAAATTTTATATTGAAAAACCACCAAATTACCAGAAGGGACAACGGGCTATGTCTGTGATTGAACAGATATCGCGTACTGATCTATAAAACATTACCAAAGGAGAGACAAATGGGTCATTCAAGTATTACATCAGCATCGAGGGGGGGGGGGGGGGGGGGTTCGGATTTGCTGACTTTTGATGACAAGAGGGGGAGGGGGTTTGAAGGTTGCTTACGTCATCAACCACCCTTTTTGAATATATGAAATATTCTAAGCTGCTGACGAAATTTTGCTGACAAGGGGGGGGGGGGGATCAAAAATGGCTAAAAATTTGCTTACGTAATACTTGAATGGCCCCAAAGGGCTAAGCCACTGATTAAGCAGAAATTTAGCTTTGATTTACACAAAATTACCGGAGAGTACACAGGACTATGTCGCTTATTGAGCAGAAATTTTGAATTGATTTGCAGAAAATTACCTGAGGTGACAATAGGCCATGTCCCCGATTAAGCGGAAATTTCGCAATGATCTACGCAAAATTTACTGGAGACGACAACGGGCTATGTCTCTGATTGAGCAGAAATTACAAGACGGCGACAGGCCACGTCCCTGGTTTAGCCGGAATTCGCATTGATTTACCAATTATAAATGAGATAAGATTAACATCGCTCAACACAAAAACTTTTTCGTGCTCTCAAGGATATTGTAACGGTTTTAGGGGTAAGTATATTTGGGCTGTTGATTTTTAAAACTGCCGTTAGTTTTGCGAATTGGCTCTAGTTTCAGAGATATAATGCATACTCCCACACATTTCAATATAGTCTACAGTCACTAAGTTTTGCGTCAAATTTTTACTTCAATTTTTTTTTTCCTATATTATTTCAATAATAATATTACATTTGTATCATTATCAGACACCAGTGATCTCTATTCATATTACGTTTATTATTGATTTACATTTCTCGTACAGTTTCAGTGTGATTTGTATGCTGCTTACGGTATTGCTATTAAAATTTAATTCTCACTTTATCTCAGAAACTAGAGCCAATCTGACAAACCCAATGACGGGTTCGGATTTAGTGCCCAAAAATCACTGAAATACCTTCGGGAACAAAATCAGTGTTGAGCAGTGTAACTATTCATCCTTATTAAAGATATCGAAGAAGCATAAAATTAAACATAATTTTGATTCAGATAAAGACTCACTGGTTTGATTCTCGTTGACCTTATCATCACTCGGTGCATCTGTCGATCTGATATCGGCCGGCGATTTATCAGCTAAAATGCTGTCGATATTGAAGTTCGTTTTCCACCGACTTCGGCAATCCGTAGCGTCACAAACTTGATGTCCTTCATCTTTGGCCATTTCGACGGCGATGGATACACAGCTACTATCTTTACGCGAAAGGATAACTTCGATTCCGAATGTTTGATGATTATCTTAGCTGTTCTCGTTGCGCATGTTCGACATGTTTCCTTTTGATGGTCGAATACTTACAAATGACTTCTGCCATATAACAAACACGAGGATATATTTCGTTTCTATAAAGGTGCAGGGAAGCGAAACCTAAGAGCGTTTCTTTTCGAATCTATTAATGTGTTCAGTGCTCAAAACATCTCTGACGAAACTCAACTCCACAACGTTGTTCAAATTCATTCATACCCTGGACGATACGTCACTGTTTTGTCTATGACGGTACACAAGTCTTCAAGCTTTAAAGGTAGTCATACCAGTAGAAAACATTCGAATTTTTGGCATAAATTAGGGAAGTATCGATGGCCCATCAGAGAAATAACTACGATGCAACTTCCCCAGATTATCATTTGTTGCCAACGACCTTAAAGTGCTATTTTATGAGAATTTTTTAACTGGAAATACCCGATGACTTGTCTTTTTTTCAGTCGGCGATTGAGCAACATTAGGGTTTGAATTCCCCTCGTCAAATTGATGGATATAATATCTAAGTCTGAAAACTCATTTTCAATGTGATACGCTTTCCAATTCGAGTCGATCGATGTTCAGCTCTCAACACTGATTCAATTAAACTCACGCATATTCTTTGAATGACCATCGATTGTTGATGCCACCAAGTCCATGAAGAATCCAACTAGACACTAAGGAAAAATTCAAAATTCGGCTGAAACGAAGAGCCATTCAGTGCTGAGGCTCGATATCCGACTCGCTGTCAACCGTCAGCGTTTCTGGTTCAGCCGTCTCTGGCGTTCCACGAAAAAGGCATCAGTCCATCGAGCATGATTTAAATGTAGCATTTCGCGTTAAGAAGAAAAGAAAAACTGCCGAAACTAAGCCAGCTTATTTGTCAACCCCACACCAAAACGAATAAAAAGAAATGGCGCTACTGTATTTTTCCTACGGTTCCTTTTCTTTCTTTTTTTTTGTATTTATGTGTATGTCTGGAATGATATCGTCGCTTTGAAAAGCAAAGTAATGATTTGAAAGCACAATTAACATCCCCAGTTAGCGTCTGCCCCTCGTTAGCAATAACCGACTTCTTCAAGACACTTTCTGTTACGCGTTCCTCTCTTTTTCCTTTTCGTGGTACCGAAAGTTGTTTTCTTCTCATTTAGTTTTTGTTTCCTCTAGCTTTTTTTGTGTGTGTGTGCTTCTTGCGGTTGTATTTCGCCTCAGTCTGTCACCAATTTAAAACCGTTTACGTAGAGTAATTAATCATTTCCCCCCCATCCCCCCCCCTTGCTTTTCCAGACCATCGCCATGTCTGAGTGTGTGTGTGTCTTCTCTTGCCTTTGGTAGTCGGGAGTGCGCCTCGTAACTCCAGTTAGCTTGTTAGGGTTCTGGTAATTGGGTGCGAGAGGAGACTTCACCGCATATCTCATAATAAGGTGTGCGTGAGTGAGAGAGGATGGAGGGTTTTTAGCAGTTAGTTTAATACAAGGAGAGAAACGTCGCTGTTTTATTTTTAGGGGGGCTTTGCCAGAAGCCATCCCAGCACACTAGTAGTTTTTTGCGTGTGTTTTGTGATTCTGTTCCTGATGAGCTCGAAAACGATTCTGTTCTAAAGGAATTCCTTCAAATCCTTTGCTCCAAATCGCTCGTTTGAGGGGATTACCATTGCCATGATCGATCATTTGGAATTCCTAATAGTGTTGATTATTATTATTTTTTAATTGCTTAAGAATATCGTATTTTTATGCCGAAGTGACCGGACGGATAAAGAGATCCGTCTCAATGCATGGGTCTCTCAACTGGGCACGGCCGAGATAGCTTCAAGTAGATGCGTAATTACGAGGGGGCTAAGTGGGCTATAGCCCAGAGAGGCAAATTTGAGGAATGGGGGGGGGGGAGGGTCAAAGAAATTAGAGTAGAATGGGAGGAAGACAGCAAAACCATAAATCCGTCTCTGCCTAGACAGCTAGGGACAGATCAGTGAGCCATCAAAAGAATGACCAAGAGAGCGTGCAAGCATGTGAATGATCTAGAGAGTGTACAAACATATGAGTGGCCAAAAGAGTGATGCAGAGAATGTGAAAGTACGTGAGTGACCGAAACAGGGACCAGGTCAGTGAGCGACCACAAGAGTGACTTGGAGAGTGTTCAAACATCTGAGTGGCCTAGAAAATGTGAAAGCATGAGAGTGACCGGAAAAAGTGACCTAGTGAGCAAGGGACGAAAATAGTCAGGGGGTGTCGCTCTAGGAGGGGGTATCAAATTCGAGTAGCAAAGGCGAAAAAAGGCTTTGTCTACCAAAAAAAGTGGTTGAGGCGTGCGAAAAATAGGGATAGGTAAAGCGAGGAAATATATTTTTACAGCCTACAACCATAATTCCGCCTCTGACCTCAAATGCGAAGAGGCTCTCGTGGTGATAAGATTTGGTTTTATGATTTTCAAAATAGGTCCCGCAGGGGTAGAGATTTTTTTCTCGAGCCGCCCCTGAAAATAGTGAACTGGAGGGTGTGAAAACATGTGATGGACCAAAAAGCGTGAAAGACAGAAGCATATTTACAGGGGAGGGGCGAGCTGTAGCCCAGGGTGGCTAATTTGGAGGAATGAGTAGTCAAGGAAATATTAGAATGGAATGGATAAAGGGAGGCAAAAATTTTGGAACGTCCACAGGTGACAAAACCACAAATCCGCCTGTGGCCGCAAATGCGTAGGGGGCCTCGAGATGATAAGATTTGGTTTTATGATTTTCAAGGGAACAGACAGGAAGCCCGAGAACATAATTTGACCAGGGGTCGTCCTGGTGCTGTAAAGACGGACCAGCGGCTGAATAATCTGAAAAAAGGGATGCTTATAGTTACCTTGTCCCAGGGCCGTAACTAAGCAGGCGCACCCGCAAAGGAAGGAGATCCCAGAATGGGTCTAAATTGAAATTCTTGCACAGGGCTGGCTAGCTGCGTTTCTGCCTTTTCCTTACAATGGTAACGCTATAGCGAACCACCTTTTAACGAACGGAGTCTTTTCTCCAGTCATATCCTGATATAGCTTATAGTCGGATATGGTGAAATTTTGAATGATGGATTATCACCTAAAGTATTTATAGGAAATAACTAATATACGTAAACCTTTACTTTACATATTTGTCAAATTTCAAAGTTTACTGACTTTTTTTTTGTAAAATACATTTCAATATTTACGGTGATGTACTGTGTTTCCTTCATTTCTTCACCATTGACAATATCAGTTATTTTAGCAATAACTGACATTTTTACCGATAGATGGCAACCTTTCTGACAATAATTTACGATATTCTGTATTTTCTTATACATATTTTGCTGGGTGATAACTGAAGATAAGCTGCACGTTCGTATTTTATTTTTTGGTTTTTTTTTTGACATTTCTCCGCACCCCCCCCCCCAATTTCTTGCTGCGACACCCTTCTACTCGATTCTCACAGATGGCTCTATAATAACATCTCGCTCCACCCCAGGGGTGTCACATGGGGGCATGGACGGAGATACAGGGTGGGGCGCATGGGCACCCCTCCCCCTAGTGTCAAAGGTGGAGTCGACTGATCTAATGTATATATGTACATATGAATTAACATCATCATCGTGCCCCCCCCCCCCCAGCAATAATGACTGTGACAGACTTTCAAGTCTATCTCCGCCTATGTATGGCGGGCCTCCCGGGGGTTAAAAATAAAAACTATTGCTTTAATTGGATTTATTCGAAATAACTACATGACGAGACTACTTAACTATGGATGCACCCCGTACACATTCCTTTGTGGAATTTCTAATGAATCGGTACATGCCGGAATGTGTGTTCTGAGTACTATGGCAGTTCTATGGCAAGGGGGTTCTCAAACTTTTTTCACCTGCTGCTCCTTTTTCCCCCTAATCAACGCTTATCCGTGGCTTCTCCAAAGCAATCTAACAAAGAATCATTGGAAGAACATAACTCATATCGCTCACCACTCCGCGGTGCCCCTGACAAATGTTGGTGGCGGATCAAGGTTCCGCGGCTCACAATTTGACAATTCCTGCCCTAAGATATTTATATTGTCAGAGTTGTATTTGTCTCGTGTTCATACTGATGTTACCATCTAACTTCCATATTTTGCAACTCCATGACTGAATTCAATATAATACTCCATCGTTGATAACAGTAATCATCTAAACAAGATTCCAAACCTGGAATTCCTAATACAAATACAAATACAACGCCACAACAGGCAAATTGCCCAACGAGGTGGTTGACTTAAGAACATCATGGATCCCCGAGCCATTTTTGGAGGCCCTACCTACTACTGCTACACCACACATCCCGGGTAAAATACGGAGCATCGCCAATCATCGCCATAAATGACGCTGAATGTAAGCAAAGTTGCCAACTTTTGCAGAAATCACCAAAGAGATATCTAAATTTGAGATAACTCTTCCCCCCCCCCCCACACCTCTCGTTGATGTAACTGCTCCAGTCAGGTATTTCTTTAAATTCATTTATTTTTCTAATATAGTTGAACCCCGTTTTAACGAGTAGCATTATAGCGAGAATTTCGTTTTATAACGAACACTTTTCTAATCCTCCAGATAAATTTACATAGGAACAATGCAAAATCCTGGAATTCCTTTACAGCGAAATTTCGTTATAACAAAGTGATTTCTTCGGTCTCTTGGAGTTCGTTATAACGGGATTCGACTGTAGTTTATAACACATCTTTTTCAAGGCTCCATTCGCCTTCGCCGGTACCAATCAAAGACCCCTTTATGTCGGCGGTACTTCTTACGGTAATGATTACAAAAGTCGGAAAACGTAATCTCTAAAAAATATGGCGGAAGCGCCTTCCTCCATTAAAAAGAAAAAAAGAAATGCCGCATATATATATTATTAATATTGTTATTATACTCGCATCGCGGCATATACAGGGACCGCTCGTATTATCCGAACGAAAACAAGCGCCGAAACTGTCATCTGGATTCCATTAAAGAACACGATTAAAAAACGGCCGAGTTGGCAAGATGCGAGTGAGTCTTATTATCCTCTCGGATACGACAGCGTAATTGATTGTTTCCTCCTTCGAGAGGATACGAGATCTAAGTAGTCGTTGTAGTAGTAGTCATAATGATAATAATAATACTGTGATGAGATGATAATAATACACGGTTCCATTTCCGACTTCCCGTCCATTTAATGCAGGGACTCGAATCTTCTCCACCGAGGGGGAAAAAAAAAACACCACTTCCGAGTATTTGTGCTTGGTTTTGTGGCAAAAAAAAAAGTCATTTGTGTCAAAAGTTTCGAACGTTTTCGTTCGCGCGGAACCCTTGATGGTTACGGCACTGTACCCGGGAACCAAAACCAACACGAATATTTGTTTAAGGGGCCATTGAAGTTTCACGTCAGCATCGATGGAGGGAGGGGGGGGGGTTGGATAATGCTTACGTTATTAACCACCCTTTATGAAAATATGAAATATTTTCAATGGCATCTTACTCGGTGCGCCAAAAACAAGAAAAACTTTTTGATAGTTTGTGGGCACTTGAAGTAACATCCCCCCCCCCTATTGATAAGTGCCCTACAGAGCCACTTTAGTAATCTGGAAATGTGTCCGGGCCGCTCAAGTGCTCTGGAATTGTGCCACGCATCACTCAAGTCATCCGTAATTATATGCCGCGGATCACTTAAATAATCTGGGAATGTGAGTACTGTAACTGGAGTGATGTAGAACCGCACTGAGGGGCCACTTAAGTGCTCTAAAACTACGTCACATGTCACTCAAGGGATCTGTAAATGTGTCACGGATCGCTCAAGTGTTCTGGAACTGTGTCCTGGGTCATTTAAGTGATCTGAAAATGTGCCGCTTAGTTCATTTTTACAAAATTATGTGTGAGGAGGGCAGGCCGCATCAGATAATCCCCAGGGCTATATTTGGTCCGCGGGCCAATGGCCTTTCCGCGATTTATCATTATATGGCTTAGAGGGTGGGTCATAATGAATTTATTAAAGATAAATTTTGAGTTCAAATTTCGAGGGTTGTGACAGGGCTCTAGCCCGGGTCTAACTTCTTATTTCTTCATTTTTGCTTGATACCAAAAATTAGTTTAGAGTCTAGAAGTTTCGGTTTAACGTTTAAGTGTCTATCAAAAACCTTGAACTGGTCTGTTTCCTGTATGGACGCCCAACTTACCACATAGGCCTACTAGATGATATAGTTGCATGGGGGGGGGGGCTCTTTTGCGCAATATAAAAATGCAAAAAAGAAATATTTTATACAGTGGTTCCCGAACTTTTTACGGAGAAAATATCATCATGGAGCACCAATTTTGAAAACACTTAAACGATCGTGACTTACACTAAAACGCTACAGAATTAGGGATAGACAACGATATGCATATCTTGTAGCACTACTCACCTACATCCATAAATGTTTCAAACCCTTTACATACAGACTTCTTGTGACAAAGCCGAACGATATATAGTTGGAACACCAGCGATAAACCTCTGATACCGGTACCTTTATTTAACGTTTGGGAAATGAAGGGAGAAAAGATGATTAGAGTAGGTTTTCCATTGCCCCCAAAGCCACCCTTCTCCTGTATATGCAACAGCATATCTTTTTTATTTTACTCATCAAACAGTTACGAGAGAGAAAAGAATGCTGTGGTAAAGAAAAGAAAATCAATTCACGCGTTTATAGGTTAACCATTAAAGCGTCTCGATGAGGGAAAGAACAGAGGGAGCTCGAATGTATTCCTACCATCTACTCCAAGCTGAGATATCTGCTCTTGGGAAGTGCTTATACAGTATTCAGAAGTAATAAAATTCTACGGGACATTTAAGAGTTTAAGTTGCGTATGGAAAATATTACCAGCTTTGATTCAGTTGATATAATCTTACCTCTTTAAAATAATAATTTATGGAAACGGGAAAATGTGTGAAAGAGTTTATGCGATTTTACAGGCAAAAAATTCAAATTGGTTAAATTTGCAATTATCAATTTTACACCGAAAGAAATTCATACCGACACATTCGAAGAAAATTTTCCGAGACATCGATGGTTGAAAGTAGTAGTACAGTAGAACTTGGATAATTCAAACTTGGTTAATTCGAATTTCTACGAACTTACATTGAATTTTCTATCTTATTTAATGTTAAAGTTTGTTGTTTAATTCGAACTTGTTTTTTAAAATTTTTTGGGTAATTCGAAGTTGGAGGAAAAAAAAATCATGGTTTTTGTATGAGCAATAACGTTTGGAAAAAAATTTCTTTTTATAAGAAGCCGTAGACTTTGCTTTTCTCGATCGAGTTGTCAAGATAAATTTTTGAAGCTAATAAAATTCTGTTTTTCCTCTGCTCTTTTTTTTTTGATAATTTAATGCTCATTTTAACATTGTTCAGCTGTAGTGCATCGAGACTGTGTACCACTTAATGCCGATTATCAGGGCCGGATTAAGATGTTTGAAGGCCCTAAGTACTTAAATGATTTTGGTGATTTCCCCCCCCCCCCCTTTATACGTATATTTTACACAATGTTAAATCTATCAATGGAAAAAAAACATTGAATGAAACTTTGTATTTCAGAAGTAACTAATCTAAGACCAGCGGTATATCCAGAAGTAGTGTGGAGAGCAATCGCCCCTCCCAAAATCTGGATAATATGATAAAACTTGGCCTGTCCCGTATTTTACGGGACAATCCTACAATCATACACAATTAGCCACCCCTCCTGACTCATCGCTGTGGATCCGTGACTGTGTCTAAGGTTGAATATATGATCTGGATATTTCTCTCTCTGAGCACTCACTTTATTTATCTAAAAGCTTTCTCCTACTTTTTTTCTAGCTCAAAGTCTTTGATAACATCTTTAAAACTAATGCTACTTTTACCACATTTGTGTCTATACTTACATAGTAGAGATGAGCCATCATATATTTTTACATACTTAAATCGAGGAAATGGACCCTCAATCAAAAAGGTTTTTTGTTCCACATTATTTGCTTCTTAACACAACGCATCTTGAATTTTCCTTTCAGTGTTTTGATTCTGGCTACGAAATTGCAATGTTAAATTTTATTGGTTTCCTTCCCCAAATTCAGCTTGATCTCTCTCTCTGTACTTTCCTTGATTAAAAATTCTTATGAAAAAAGATTAAT
The DNA here is from genome assembly GCF_987345545.1 of Pholcus phalangioides. NCBI lineage: Eukaryota > Metazoa > Arthropoda > Arachnida > Araneae > Pholcidae > Pholcus > Pholcus phalangioides. The sequence goes on from NW_028301601.1 coordinate 55,170,059, forward strand.
TTTTAAAATGATGCAAGAAAGATAGAGACATGTATGTCAATTTTACCTTTTTTTTGAATTGCCAAAATGCACGTTTTTGTACTTTTTTTTTCCATTTTTTAGATAGATCATGGATTTGCTATATAAGGTGGTCTTCGTTAATTCGCCCTTCATCTCATCAACTATTTGTCGTAGAGGTACGGTTCCAATTTGAAAAATGCTAAAAATGTGGTTTACATTTAAGTAGTCCAGAAACTAATCTGTTTCGGTTTTGAGAATGAAAATACCGTGCGCTACAAAATAAAAAAAATTGATTTTACATGGACACCCTGTCCTTAAAAAACCCAATTAGAAAGTTGTTGCAAATACAAAAATCTGTGAAAAGGTGGGAAAGAACATGTTAACTAGAAGGACAAGCCTCTTTCCCTCATTTATGCTGTTCTTTCCCAACTTGTCTCCGATCAGGACCGGACTTAATGGGAGGGGTGCGAAAGGTGCGGTAGCACCGGGCCGCAATTTTTTCAAAAGAAATCTTTTCCTTTCTCGGCAGATGCTTTGGAAAATTTTGACTAAAATTTAATTTTTTCCCCATTAAACTATTACTGATTATGAAAGGAGGCTTTCAGTTTAAAGCCTCAACAATATTACTTTTTAGCGTTATTAGGTATGGCAGTAGCTTGTTTCTAAAAGAAAAAAGAGTGTATGTTATTCAGGTGGTCGCATTCTTTATCCCTTGAAAAAGTCTGGCCTTTCTTTCTGCCGTTAAAGAATAACAGGGCTATATCAACCACAAAAAAAAACATGCTTAGAGCATGAAACGAAAATGGAAACTAGATAAGATATCTAGCAATTTTTTTCCCCTGAAAACCTCCCCTCCCATTGGAGTTACCATCTGGTATGCAGGTACTGATAGTGAGCACAAGGTGAATGTTTGTAGTTTCATTCGGCGATGCTTCCACTACTGATGTTCCATAGTAGACAGTATAGCATGGATATTTCTACATGATGACTGCCCCGGAGCGAGGCAACTTCGACTGTTCTCTGAAGTGTTAACTGCATGCCTTCCAGGAAACCTCTGAACTGTCATGTTTCCCCAAAGAAGCTTGAAAATTTTTCAGTCGTAAACATTACCACCTCTCATATATTCCGGAAGACGGATATACAATGTATGAATTCTAAATTTTGACAATTTTTACTACAAAGCTTCCGAAAAAAAAGTAAGACGTTTCTCTCAGATTTTTTTTTCTCAATCTAATTATTCACCTATTAAAGTATCAACATTAGAGATATTTTGTTTCATGAGCAAGAGCCGGATCTTGAATCCTGCAAACTACGCGGCCGCAAAAGGCGCCAACTGAAAGGGGTGATTTTTTTTTATCACCAAAACCTCATTCGCTTACACTTGAAAAATGTTCAGAATCGACATTTGTGTTCATGAATAGAGAGTTCATGCATAAAAACATTTAGGAACACGAATTTCCGAACATTTAGTATGTAGGCTACGTTGCTTACAGCCCCGGTAGTCCATTGCCTACTATTAAATAAAGTATATCTGAGGTTTAGGCTGATTTGCCGCTAGTGTTGTTAATATTCGACTCACAACCTATTCCAGAGCGACTTTTTGAATTTCGAATTTGAATATTCAAATAGTGAGATTTTAATCTGGGATTTTGTTTGTGGCAAGATACTCTTGGTTTTAAACAAGTAATAACATTGAAGAGTTCATATACAAATACAAATACAACGCCACATTGCCCAACGAGGTAGCTGACTTAAGCACATCATGGATCCCCGAGCCATTTTTTGGAGGCCCTACCTACTACTGCTACACCACACATACACCCCCCCCCCGCGGAACCCCCAACGAATCGGTACATGCAGGAATGTGCGTGTACGTGTAGTGAAACCTGAAGTGAAGTTTTTTGTTTCTCTGTAATGCTTGTTATGTGTAGTGCTGCCATCTGCCACCAGTTTTTCGAACTATGAGTGAAGTGTTATGATTGAATGATTTATCATTGTAGGACTGTTGCTCTCTGTGGCGAGACTTTTAACGGGGAGATCGGCTCGCATTTGCGCCTTGAAGTTGGGAACCACAGAAAACCAACTTCAGCCGACCACCACTGTGGGGTTCGAACCCGGATCCTCGCATCGCGAATCCGTCACTATAACCACTCGACCACCACAGCGGAAAAAAAGAAGAAACTGTCTTGGGTGGGATTCGAACCCATGCTCGCGTGGAATCGGAAAGAAAATTCAAATAAAACCCCCTTATTTTTCCGCCCGCGGCGCCCCCGCGAGGGGTTCCCCAGGTAAGGTATAGCCAGGCCAGGTATGGGATACAGTGAATCCCATTTATAGTGTTAAGAAATCACGAAAATAAGTCGTACTAAGCGAGAAAACTTTTTAAATGGGACAGTTAAGCGTAATATGCTGCAGTAATTTTAAATTAATCTACATTTTCAAATGTAGTTCTAACGTGTTTCAGAATGTTTTTCTTTATTTTTGAGAATTCCACATCCCCCTCCCCGCTCGCCATATAATGGAGCAGGGCTCCTTGGCTGAGATCTTTAACGGGCCCCAAGCCAGACTTTTCATGAGCCCTTCTGTAATGAATTTATTGCGTGAAAAAACATGATGGTTATTGTCCCGGATCCCAGGGCTGGAACCCTGTCAGCAGTGCCGTCTTAACGCAAGGACACGCCCGGGCACGGCCCGTGGGGCCTCAAGAGAAAAGAGGCCTCACAAAAATGAAATATAGTTGAAATTTTCGAGGAGCATACATGTAAATTTGACAGGTTGGACCTCAGAAAAATCACTTGGCTCGGGAGCCCATGGTGCTCTTAAGACTGCCCTGGCACCCAAACAAAGTGATACAACTAAGCCGCCCCCCCCCCACCCCCTCCCTTCTGGCTGGAAATGCTCACCTTATAATTTGTATGAAGAATGCTCCGAAAAAAATTTCACCAAATCCTATTATTCCGAGCCCCCCTCCGAGTGGACCCTGGCCCGTAAAAGGGCTGGGGCAACCAGAGTCCTGCCTCGATCAAATAGGGGGGGGGGGGGCTTACAAAAAAATATGAACTTATTTTGCATGATAATAAATCTTTTCAAGAGGCCCCAAGAAAGTCTACCCCGGGCCCCGAGAACGCACGCTACGTCCCTGGGTGGGCCTTCCTTCCCACAAGGAGGGTCGCAACAGAGTCGATGCTTGGTCAGCCGGACAAGATCACATTTTGGTGCTCTTTCTAATGATTGGTGCCGTCTCTAGTCCGGTGCCAGGGGCACTGGACCCGCTTGCCCAACCCCACTAGTTGCGGTCCTTCCCACAAGAGTAGGCAGGACTGCAACTAGATGCTTAGTCAGCCGGGCAAGGACGAAATTTGGTGCCCCCCCCCCACCTCTGATCAGACGGGACGATAATTATCATTATTTTATGTATTTTCCTACGTTATAAACTTACTACGGGGGGGGGCATGAAAAGTTTGGCCTGGAGGAGTACCAGAGATCCCAGCCTAGGAGCCACGCTGTAGGATATTTTTTTTTAATTGACAAAGCTTCTCACTTTTTCAACTCGAATTTCGCACTCCTCTTAGAGCAGTGCCCAAGTGCGGATCTAGACGGGGAGCGATGGCCCCCTCCCAAGAGCCGAATAATATGGGAGAAATTTGTCTGTCCAGTGAAATACGGATGATCCAATGCACCTACACAGAAAGTCGCTTCCCAGATACATCGTCCTGAATCACGACCTCCTATATAACTATCTAGGTGGTCGTGCCTGGATCCGTCTGCCTTCACTCCATTCGAAGCTGAAGATGTCTGCCACTGCTTTATTCGCAGTTGAAGATCTCTGCCTAGGCTCTATTCGCCGCTGAAGATCTCTGACTAGGCTCTATTCGCCGCTGAAGATCTCTGACTAGGCTCTATTCACCGCTGAAGATCGCTGCCTCCGCTCATTTCGGAGCTGAATATTTCTGCCTCCACTCATTTTGCAGTTTGTCAGCTTCTCTTTCTCAGCTGAATATTTCCACCTCTGCTCCATTCGCAGCATCTGAAGATGCCTGCCTTTGCTCAGGAACGGATCCAGGGCAGGGCCGTCTTAAGAGCATCATGGGCCTCCGGCCCAAGTGATTTTTCTGAGGCCGTACCAGGCAAATTCTCCAAAATTTGAACTAATTCTCATTTTTGTGAGGTCCCTCTTCTCCTGAGGCCCCCGGGCCGTGCCCAGGTGGGCCCATGCGTTAAGACGGCACTGATCCAGGGGTGGGGGAGATAGGTAAGAACCGAATAATATTGGAAAATTCCCTGTCCATTAAACCTCTAGTTGTGGCCCCGGGTCTACGATGGTCTTAAGGTGGCCTTGATGTACAAATGGGTAGGGGCAGAAAAGAGAAAGGAATCTCTGCCCGTGCGGGATCTATTTTTGTTGCTTCCGATGACGTTTCTCAGCTCAACAATTTCTTTTTTCAAAGATACTATGCTGAGGTGAACTCGGAAAGAAAAATCATCAGGTCTCCGCCGGGACACGAACCCAGGCTCTCTTGCATACCGGGCAAGCATGATGACTTTTCTTTCTGAGTTCACCTCAGCATAGTATCCGGAAAATAATTATTTCCTTGATATATCTCGGGCTGAGAGAAAAAAAACCATCTATCTCTCTCTAAACTTTTTTTTACCTTCCAACTCGGATTCGGTACCCTTTCCTAGAGAGGTGCCTCATGTGGCCGCACATGTTGCACGGCCTCCGTGGGGGCTGAAAGGCTTCAGCCTAGTTTCTCATAATTTTTGTTTTTTTTTCGTACTATAAATTCTTTGTTGAGAGACCAGTGAAAAATCCGGCGTCTAAGGCCCCAACAAAGATCCCAGCCTAGTGACCCCTGCTGCAGGACGTGGGTGCGGTAAATGCATCCAGTCTTCCCGCTAGGCCAATACGTCCTATAGATATTGTATCTAGGAATTAATGAGTCCCGTATATACCGGGTGACTCGAAAAGTTGCACCGTCCACCAATAGCAGTTTTTTTGTTGTTGTTTTCTTTTTTTTTTTTGCCTTGTAGCATTTGCAGCGAATTCACAATGGCACTAACAATTTTAAGGGAATTAAAATTAATTTAATACTCTAGAATACTTTAAGGCATCCATTTTTAAAAATATTGTTGGTGCTGCTACCTACTATCGAAATCAGAAGTGCCTTATGTGGTGATGACGAAAAGCTCAGGTATAAAAAACTAAATTCTACATTCAGCTTTGCTCCTTATAAACAAAGCTTATAAACTAACCTGAAAGAAAGATCAAACTTCCAGTTCAGCAATTTTTTCAAGACCCAAGGAGACATCTAAAACAAAGGACCTCCACGCACAATACAATACAATAATAATTATACAGGGCTTTGAGACCTCCACACAAGCAGACGACAGGTAAGATCGTAAAAAGTGAATTTTTCCACACTCCACTTTATAGTAATGTGCTGCCATCTAATCTCCAGTTTAAAAGTGACTCATGTGGTGATGATGAAGTTTAAAGTAAAAAAACTATATTCTTTATTCCGCTCAGTTCCTTATAAACAAAGCTCGTGAACTGAACTGGATATTTGAACTGAAAGTTCGGTTATTTTATTTGAGCATAAGGAGACGTCCAAAACAAACAGCCTCTTAATGAGCAGACGACAGAGAAGAAGTCGGTTCCCTAAAAGCTAAGCTCACAAACAGAACTGGAAGTTCGAACTGCCAGTTCAGTAATTTTTTCAGGGCACAAGGAGACGCCCAAAACAAGTAACCTGGAGAAAAGCAGACGACAGAGATTCTGAGGCTTGCATCGAGCTTATATTACTGGAGGGAGCATCCAGCCGCGACGGCAGCGACATCAAATGCAAGGAAATCACGTGTGACTCGCGGAAAACAAAATTCCCGCCTGACAATTGGCCCATAGAAATGTACAGTTCGGTCTCTTAATATTGGGTTTTAAAGATTAAAAAAAAGATAGAGAACTCATATAAAGGTGAAAACAGATCAAATTATTTATTTCATTAATACTGGAATCGTGTCTTTCATAAATTATTGAATTTTTCTTCATTAATTCTGAAATTTTCCTTCATTAATTCTGGATTTTCCCACATTAATTCTTGAATTTTTCTTCATTAATTCTGAAATTTTCTTTCATTAATTCTGAAATTTCCCTTCATTAATTCTGGATTTTCCCACATTAATTCTTGAATTTTTCTTCATTAATTCTGAAATTTTCTTTCATTAATTCTGAAATTATTTCCTTTATTAATTATTTTATTTCTTTCATTACTTCTGGAATAATTGCTTTCATCAATTTTCGATTTGTTTCTTTCATTAATGCTGAAATTATTTGTTTTATTAATGCTGGAACTATTTCTTTCTTTGATTCTGAAATTATTTCTTTCATTGATTCTGAAATTATTTCTTTCATTAATTCTGGAATTTTTCTTACCTTAATTCTAGAATTACCGTTTTCACATGAATTTTGGAATTATCTTTTTCATTAATTCTGGAATTGTCTCTTTCATTAATTTTGGAATTATCTTTTTTATTAATTTTGGAATTTTCTCTTTCATTAATTTTGGAATTATCTTTTTTATTAATTTTGGAATTATCTTTTTTATTAATTTTGGAATTATCTTTTTCAATAATTTTGGAATTCTCTCTCCTTCATTCTGGAATTATCTTTCATTAATTTTATTATATGTCTTTCATTAATGCGGAAATTACCTTTCATTAATGCTGAAATTATCTCTTACATTAATGCTGAAACTATCTCTTACATTAATGATGAAATTATCTTTCATTAATGCTGAAATTACCTTTCATTAATGCTGAAATTACCTTTCATTAATGCTGAAATTATCTCTTTCATAATTTTGGAATATTTTCTGTCATTAATGCTGAAATTATCTTTCATTAATCCGGGTTCCACTCATCAATAAGAAAAGCAGCTGATGCCAGGGCCATATACTGTATAGCCGTCCTGATCTGATGCGCCACAGTCGCAAAACACAAACGCGTAGCGTGATTATGTAACATGTTTCTGCCAACGCGAAATGATCCACTTTGGTTCACGCTGCGCAAAAAACCTATTTCTAGGAAGGGGCCATTCAAGTATTACGTAAGCAGATTTTCAGCCATTTTTGACCCCCCCCCCTTGTCAGCAAAACACTGACACCCCCCCCCCTCCTCCCGTCAGCAGCTTAGAATATTTCATATCTTCAAAAAGGGGTGGTTGATGATGCAAGCAACCTTCAAACCCTCCCCCCCCCTTGTTATCAAAAGTCAGCAAATCCGAAACCCCCTCACCCCCCCCCCCCCCGATGCTGAAGTAATACTTGAATGATCCCGAAAACCCGGCTTTAATGCTGAAATTATCTTTCATTAATGCTGAAATTATCTCTTTCCTTAATTTTGGAATTATCTCTTTCCTTAATTTTGGAATTATCTCTTTCCTTAATTTTGGAATTATCTCATCGATGCTGAAATCATTTTTTCATTTACTGTTTTAAACTCCTATTTATGCCATAAGAAAGTAACGGGGGATCGTATTTGTTTTCACCGAGTCATGTGATCTTCCTACGAATGATGTTGGGGACACCGTTCTTAGCACTGCCAAGGCGGAGACCGCTGACGTCATACTCTCTCCAGTAATATAATCTCCATAGAGGGTTGATTTACATACTGTTGGTGCTGCCATCTAATCTCGAAATTTCAGGCAACTCGCGAGATGATGAAAAAATAGAGAGAGTTTGTGTGTGTTATATTATTATATATATTATATGCATATATTTTTTAGCAAAAAAATTTTTATGAGGCGAAAATTTCGGTAACAAAACTCGCACATTTGAAATAATCGATTTTTTTTATGTAGAAAAAATAATTATGTCTTTCCACAAAAAAATTCGGACAATATGGATGATCGAACAAATAAGGGAAAATACGGATTATGTGCTCTTCAGATAGGGTAACCAGATTCAAAACTGAAAAAGGAGGACGCCTTGTGCGAACCTTAGGCAATGCCACCTTAATCCACCCCGGGCCGTGCCCGAAGATCCTCATGAGAAGAGGTGCCTCAGAAAAACGAGACGTAGTTTAATTTTTCGAGAATTTTTCAGGTACATCCTCCAAAACCTCCCTTGGCTCGTGGGGGGGGGGGGGGGGTAAATTATGTAATAAAATTCAATTCGTTATACATATCTTTAAAGGATAAGTGCAAGTGATGACGGCTTACCAATAAGTGCTGTTTTGAGGATTAAGTTACCTGGCATAAAATAACATCGGACCATAAAACAGAAAAAAAATTTCTGCTTTAAAAGCGGGACGTATGGTCACGAGCATTTTGCACGATAAACATTGGCGTGCGGCTTTCTTCTGGAAAAAAAAGGAAAAAAGACCGGTGTACCTCGAGGTCCCCCAAGACTGTAGCCTCCCGTCAAGATTCTAGGGGCGGCACATGAGGTTTCGCAACCGGGTGGCAGGTAAGTCATCGCTTTCCCGCGTCTTCCGAAGATAGTGTCGGAAAGATACGCGGTGTTTCAAAATTCGAGCACATCATCGTTTATATGAACTTGTTTTTAAAATTAATATGAACATTTTAACAGAAAATAACGGATTGAATTTAGGGATAGAAACATTACATAAAAATTTAAAACAACTTTGAATCTATTCTATATATAAAATTTATTTTCTGTGTGTGTGTCTGTACAAATCTACAATTTTAGATCCATCGCCAAATTTTGCATTTATACCAAACAGGAACTCGCATTGAACGATAGGCCACTTTAAAAGTTTGTCAGAGCAGGGCAAATGCCCCAAATGGCCAAAAACTGTCGGGCAATAATAGTTTCTCAGCCTCAACAATGCCGTTCAGAATGCTCACTTTGGTTACCGTAGTTCTCAAATAATGCGTTTAAGACGTGTTGCCTTTACAATGGTTTGTCACTTATGTAATGCTGACTGTATATATATATATGTGTGTAATAATTTATACCTTTATAATGGTTTGTCATGTTTTCAATCCTCCAAAGAAATTGACACCCCAGCTGTTAAAAAACCTTCGTACATGGATAGCTGAGAGTGACGTCATCCTTGGGCAAGTCTCCATTAAGACGCCTTCATATACGGAGTTATTACTACGGAGTTAGTATTAAGGAGTCCTAGTCTCCATCTGGTGGCAGCGTCAGCAATTGTGTGAGCTTCGCCTGAGTTAGGTCCGACCGTCCACGTACGGTCCACGTTCAGTGTATACGAGCTCTAAGGAAAGACTAAGATTCGTTTCCTTTGAAGTCTTGTGGTCTAGGGGGCACTAACGCGGAAAGTGAGATGACGTTGGTTCGATTCCCCGCAAGGGCAGTTGAATATTTTCTTTCCTTCCTTAATTCATCTCCGCATCTGGCAGCTGTTTAAAACCTTCATATGGATAGCGGAGAATGACTTCATCCTTGGATTAATGCAATATCACATATTAATTGTCTCGATATATATAATCTGTGGTAAAAAAATGTGCGTGTGTGTCCGGGAAAAAAGGACAACATTTATAGTAAATTCAAAGCTGTTTTAAACGTTTATTGAAGGTAAAGCCTCAATTCATAAGTTCAATCCGTTATTTTCTGATATGAAAAAGAATGAAATAGGAAAATATGATGAAATATTTTCATATGAAAAAGTTCATATTCAAGTTCAAAACATTTTATTGAATGAATTTTGAAACACCCTGTACTTTTCCTAGCAATGAATAGGCACACTTGGTATCGACAGTTCACGCGACACCCCCTGACAAAGGTTGACGACGCCCCTAGGAGCCGCGACGCACGCTGTGAGAAACACTGCAGAAGTTGCACTAAGAATATAAGCATCTTTGCCATTGTATTCATTTATTAATGACGTCGCACTGTAGGAAAAAACAAATAGAGGCAAATAGATTATATAGAAAAAAAGGAAGAAAAAAAACTGCTCTGGATGTCGCCAAGAAACTCAAAAAGAAAAAAGGTTCCCCCACCCTTAAATCACCGTGACAAATGACATTAGACATTGCAACGGCAGTTATGGAGTGCTCAAGACTATTAGGTGGTGCGTCAGTGACGTGCTCCCGTCAAGGTAAACCGTTGCTAATGAGAGGAAACCTCGAAATGAGAATGGGGAGAAAAAAACACTTTCTAATGATGAAGGAATAGTTCCTGTCGACATTCCCTGGCGTCGATCCTAACACAGCAAAAATGGAAAAAAAACACACACACAAAACAGTAACTGCGACGCTTCCGCAGAATTCAGAGGAGATGTTGATGGTCGCATGAATGATCTTCATCGTCGGGGTATGGACGACGACCGAAGTAAAGAGAGAGGAGCTTCATTCATTTTTTATTTTTTTACTCTCGTCATCAGTGTCAGAAAGTTCCGCTCATTAGAACTTTCATTTAAGATTAATTTCAGCTGTCGTGTCATGTTATTAATTGGACTGAAAAACAAACGAATCTCATAACTCGCGTTTTTTTCTTTTTCTTTTGGCTGAAACACGAGAGGAAAGAAAATGTGCGGATGTGTGTGTGTGTGTGATGTTGAAATGATGCATTAACTGGTGACATTATCTGCTGTGTCCGAATCATGTTAAAGAACTCCTTTTCAATTATGTCCAGATGATATAAATTAAATTACGGCAACGATCTCCAAATGACATTTTTGTTATACTCGTGGTCATTTCATGGATTTACGGAAAATTCACCGACAACAGTTCACCACAAGAAAACTTAACAACAACCATTCACTTCTTTAAATTGCACCGACAGCTACTCACATTAACAATTCACCGCTAGAAAATTCACCAACAACCATTCAGCGCCGGAAAATTCACCGACAACTATTCACCACCGAAAAATTCACCGACAACTATTCACCTCCACACAATTTACCGGTAAGGAAATTCACCGTCGGAAAATCCTCGACAACAATTCACCGCCACGAAATTCAAAGACAACAATTTATTGCCGAAAAATTCACCACCATGCTATTCACCGATAGGGAAATTTACCGTTGAAAAATCCACGACAACAATTATTCATCGCGCCCGGAAATTCACCGACAACTATTCTCCTCGTTATGTTCGTTACATTGATTATTGATCATTTTCTGCACACGAGGGCTAATTAGACCGGAGCCTACAGTTTATTGCCGATTCCGAACGGCAGCCTGTTTTATACTCACCGAGAGGTTGGTGCGCTAACCTCCTCGGTCTGGGGCTCCCTGCTGTAGCAATCGTTTTCTGTGGTCATGCCACCGTTTCTATTGTACCTCTGTGTCAGGAAAGTTTCTGACAAGGAAGAACCGGGTATTGAACTCTCGACACCTCTAAACATCCTTTGGTACTTCAGGCGAGTATCTTATACGTTGCTTAGCTTACACATGTTGTTACGTTGCGCAGCATATAAAGATAAGTTTTCCCTACCTTTTTATTTATACGTTGCTGCGAAATTTTCTAGCGAAATGACACACTTGAGTTCATAAGTTTGTTACCAGAGGCGTACGCAGGAGAGAACCGGAGGGGGGGGGGCAAAAGCCCTCCCAACCTCCCTCACGATCAAAAATTAAAAATATTTTCAAATATTTCAGTAAAAAATTAAAATATCGGAAAGAAAATATGATATTTGCTTTCGGTAAAGATCTGTTGAGTTGAACACTCTCTAAAAGCGCCCTGCAACGCCTTTGCTATAGCGATTCGACCTGATGTTTGTCCCATGAATTTAGAATCATCTTGTATTACATATGAGAAATATCAATGAAGTAGAAACCCCTTCCGCGTCACCTATCAAATAAAACTGTTAGAATTCTTCCATTAAAATCCGCAACCGAATTTTGATTAAGGGGTCATTCAAGTATTACGTCAGCATCGGGGGGGGGGGGGTTCGGATTTGCTGACTTTTGATAACAAGGGGCGGAGGGGGGTTTGAAGTTTGCTTACGTCATCAACCACCTTTTTTGAAGATATGAAATATTCTAAGCTGCTGACGGGGGGGGGGGGGGGGGGGGGTCAGAGTGTTTTGCTGACTTTTGCTAACAGGGGGGGGGGGGTTCAAAAATGGCTAAAAATCTGCTTACGTAATACATGAATGGCCCCTAATGTACCGCATGAAAAAAGTAATATGATATATGATATCAGCTAATATTTTATAAGTAACAATGTATTAGTTAAATTATTTGTTTTGCCTAGAAATTTTAGCAGTTATTATTTGTGTGTGGTAAAAAAAAATGTTAGTAAAACTTGCAAAGTGAAAACATTATAGGCTTTTTGGACTAGAACTAAAAAGAATATAAAACCTAAGGAGGGTTATAATTTGCCGGTTTTAATAATGTTAATTTACCACACGCAACTACTACTACCTGAACCAGACACGCACCTCGTCCATATTCATCTGCGGAACCTCTAACGGTAGATGTTAGAATGTGCGTGTAGTGAAACCTGACGTGAAGTTTGTTTGTAATGCTTGTTATGTGTAGTGTGCTGCCATCTGCCACCAGTTTTCCCAACTATGAGTGAAGTGTAATGATCGAATATTTTACCGTTGTATGCCTGTTGCTCTCTGTGGCGAGATCGGCTCGCATTTGCGCTTCGAAGTTGGGAACCACAGGGAACCAACTTCAGCTGACCACCACTGTGGCGACGGTGGGGTTCGAACCCTGATCTTCGCGATGCGAGTCGGTCACTATGACCACTCGACCACCACAGCGGCTACCCCATACAACTTACAACTGTTAAAATTTGTAGGCAAAACTAATATCATTTCTCTTGCAAAATATTAGCTAATATAATATCATTGTTTTTTCATGCGGCACATTAATCAAAATTCGGTTGTTTATTACAATCGAAGACTTGTAACAATTTTATTTGATAGGTGGCGGAAGGGGGTTCTACTTCATTGATGTTTTTCTCACACGTTTCTCTCTCACATGTGCTTGATATACATTCTTTGTGATGCGGTGTTTGCGTGACGTCATTTTATACTCCATAGGATAATGAAATATTTAAAGAAATCCTTGAGGAAAAGAAGTTTCTCTAAAAAAAAAAATTTCCGTAGTTTTTCACCGCACTTCCGTTTTTATGGTAGAAATCCGTAGAAACTACGGGAATTCCGTAGCAGTTGACAATTATGAGTATAATACTATACCCAATATTTTCTAGAAGGCATAATTTTGCTGGTGGAATTTTATTTTTACCCGTTTATTGGTTGTGGACAAAAGTGGCCACTTTTTTCATGGCGAATAAATTTACAAAATATGGACGTTTAATGTCTGAGGATGCGCTTCCGTGTACACAGTTTTTTTTGTTTTTGTTTTTTTGCTGCGTATAAGGCAGCATGTTACTTTATCATTGCGCACAAATTCTGTGAGAAAAGAAGCAGGTCTGTGCAAGTGAAATAGAAAGCAATGTGCCCCCCCCCCACCCCCCGTCTGGAAAAAAAATAATTATTAAAAAGCACATTTCATGAGAGAATAACAGTTTCCTTTTTACTGCGAGCATCTCGGTTCGGTGTTCTCATCATCCATCCCCCCCCCTCCCTCCCCATGCCTGGCGCTGGCCCTGGTCGTTAGTGTGTGCGTGTGAAATTCCCTTTTTCATTTTTTCTCCATTTATTTTCCATTATTCGTGTGTATGGTCGGGCCTTCCACCCACAAAAAAAAAATTAATCAACCGTGCTCAGGGCTTTCAAAGTTTGAGAACTAATGTTCTAAAGCATACTTGCTCAACCCATGGCACACTGGCCAAATGTGGCCCTCGGAGTCATCCGATGCGGCAAACCCCTCAAGTGGTCCAAGAAAGATCATCAAATCCCTTAAATGTCACGTGGTACATCTGCAGATTACTTACGTAAGTGGCTAGCGGCACGCTTTGAGATCACTCGGGGAGCTCACAGCGCACTTAGAGATCACTTAAGCGGCATACTGCATTTTTATAGGCCACTCAAGTTGCGGCACATTTTCAGATGACTGAAGTGGCTCGCAGAACATTTCCAGATCACCTTGGCTCTTGACACATTTCCAGATCACCTTGGCTCTTGACACGTTTCCAAATCACCTTGGCTCTTGACACGTTTCCAAATCACCTTGGCTCTTGACACATTTCCAGATCACCTTGTCTCTTGACACATTTCCAGATCACCTTGGCTCTTGACACATTTCCAGATTACTTGAATTGCCTGCGACACATTTCCAGGTGACTCAAGAGGTTCGAGGCATATTTCCAAACCAATGAAGTTTCCCGTACTTCCCACTGCTCTAAAACAAGGGTACCGAACCTTTTCGGGACTGTGGCCTACTAAATTAAGTGATCTGGAATTGTACCACTGAGCGCTTGAATGATCCGAAATCATGCCATGGGTCACTTTGAGTGATTTGTAAATGCGCCGCGGATCACTTAAATGATCCGAAATCATGCCATAGGTCACTTTGAGTGATTTGTAAGTGCGCCGCGGATCACTTAAATGATCTGTCGATGTGCCGCAAGCGGCTTGAGTGATCTGGAATTGTGCCGTGAGTCGCTTGAGTGATCTGGAATTGTGCGTGAGTCGCTTGAGGGATCTGGAGTTGGGCCGCTTGAGTGATCTGGAGTTGTGCCGTGGACCGCTCGAGTGCTTTGAAACTGTACCGCTGATCACTCAAGAGATCTAAATATGCCACGGGTCACTTAGGTCATCTGAAAATATGCCACGGATCACTAAAGTGATGTGGAACTGTACAACGGGTCACTTATGTGATAATACCGAGGGCCACATTTGGTCCGCGGGTCATGTGTTAAGCATGTATGCTGTAAAGCTGTGTCTCCTAGAGTGAGTAATATCTCCCCCCGGGGGAAATGAATGGGTCCGGGGGGGGGGGCAGTAGAAGCTTTTTGGGTTTGATATAGGATCCTGTGAGTGGCCTTGAGTTGGAAACGATGAAAAGAAAACTTTTTCAAGAGGGGTGATCACCCTCCATCGATGGAACAAACAATTTGGGGGTGGGGGGGTGTGTGGTGTAGCAGTAGTAGGTAGGGGCTCGGGGATCCATGATGCAGCCACCTCGTTGGGCAATTTGCCTGTTGTGGCGTTGTATTTGTATTAGTTATTAATTGTAAAATATTAATTTATCGGGAAATTAAAAACCTTTAATACAGAAATTATGAAAAATTCGAAATATATAATTTTGAGGCTTGGCATAACTCAAGTGGGTGGGCCCTTGAGGCTTGCAAAAATCTTTCTCTTGCTCAGAAAAAAAAAAATCCATATCTTCACCCCCACTATACAGTTCAAAATGTTTGGTGAGTCGTCCTTGAATATATTTGAGCTGAGTAAATTATGAGGCCTGCACGAATTTTCCCGTCCAGTTCTTGAAACAGTAATTCAACGTCTAAACATTATGGCCTTTAATGCGATCTACTATCTACCGTGGAGGAAAGAATAACAGGAGGTGACGCGACCAGCGCCTCCGTTGAGAAAGCACGGGGAATCTGGGTTGCCAGATGAAGCCAGTGATCGCTCTATTAAAAGGACCAAGTAAGCCCAAACAAACCGTGGCTTCCCATGCTTTCCTATGAGAAACATCCCCGTTTTTAAAAATCATTTAAAAATTTACTATTCACTTTAGGAACTCGATTTTTTTCTCTCAAATTCTTTGGATATATTTATACAATTGAACGAGAGCTTTTATAATTTTAGTTGTTATTTGTTTTCGAATATTAACTTCAACAACATGGAACCTTTTGCAAAAAAAAACCAAAATTTACCCATATCTTGTGCCACAAAATTTCTTCTCGGCATTTTAATTTAAAAAGAATTATGCCAAAGTATGTAACACCTCAGTGCTGAGAGAAATACAATGTTTAAAGACACTTGAACAAGCGGTGTTTGAAAAAATCTGACTTTTTTGCGAGAAACATTATATATATGCAAAACATTAGCATATATAACATATAACATTATCTTAACATATATAGCTGTTTATATTAAAATATTGTAGAAATATTTCTCCATTCCAGGCAAAAACTCGAACACAGACACAATTTTAGATTTCAATTTAGAATTCAATTCGAAACTTTTTTGTGAAATTTTCGTACACATACCACTTTAAAAGCAAAGTAATTGGTACAAAATGAAGAAAAAAGAAGCCCAGATTATTTTTCTAAATACTATAAGCCAGATAGAGATGACTTATCGCGGTTCGTAAAAAAAGTTTTTTGTTCTTTAATATTTTTTTCTCAATACATCTACATAGCGGAAAGTTCGGATGGGCGGCATATATTTAAAGTGATACGTATTCAAGAATATGAGAGTGGAACGGAAGAAGGGTGGCGAAATTTGTACAGCCTACAGGCAGAAAAACCATAAATACACTGTGGCGGACGACTTTCGAGCACTTCCAGTACTTTGAGGCACGGGGGCGGCAAAATGCTGTTTGCCCCGGACGGCTGAATCATGTTTGCCCCGGGTGGCAAAAATCCTAGCTACGGCCCTGTCAGAAGGTGCTCGAGCACCTCAGAACTGATTCAGAAATCAAAATTCCTTATGTAAAGCTTAAGACGAGCGCCCACGGGCCTGAAACACTTTCTTAATGTCCCGGATCTATCATAATGATGAACGAAACAAAAAGGCAACATAAACAGTTAAAAGAAAAAAATTATGAAATTGCATTTTATTGCAGCTTCATATTACTTTAATTAATAATATTCCCATAGACATTAATGTGATGCATCAAATTTTTAAAATAAATTGAAGGCACTGAACTAAAAACTTATGACGAGTCGAGAGTGAAAAGTGATCTTCCCCTTTTTCAAAAATAAATTAAAAATATAAAAACCACTTACATAAGGATAAGATTTTATTTTTCCCCTTTATTAGATCATGTAGATTACCTGAAGACGCATTAAATGGTCATGGTGCTTAAATTTATTTAGATCTTAATATTTTAAGAGAATTCGATCCGGCAAAACACATGTTAAGTATAGGGAAAAGAGCGGTTTGTTTGGGCTTACTTGTCAGCCCATAGGGTTGCCACAACGGCTTCAATTTTCGTTCCTGATGTCACCTCCTGTTATTCTTTCCTCCATGACTATCTACGGACTGGAAACATCATGGGAAAAATGAAACCGATCATAAAACAGCTGCTGTCATCCGATATTTATAAAAGAAAATAAAACTCTCATCCAGTATCATCCTTCAAAAATAGATTTTTTGCAGCGAACACTTACTTCTTCAAAGAAATCGATTTTCAGCACCATGAAACTGTATAGGTCAAAGACGTACGGCTTTCGCGGGAAACTACATAAGTCAAGACCGACCATATTTACATCGCTAACGTATATAAATAGATGTTTAGAGATTATTTATTCGTTTAGTTTGGAACCGATCACACCCAGGCTCTGTCACTTTTACGATATAAGCTCATTGATCGTGAGATCGTGGGCTTGCCGGAACAAACGCAAACTTGCAAGCCGGCCGGGAAAGCACACTCGGTTCGGACCAACATCCCGTCAACCCCCCTTCCCCCCCCCCAAGCCCAAACACACAAGCCAAAACCACATTCCCCGGACACATCACAGCTCGACAAAGTCAGGACAGCACCGCGAGTGCGATTCCCCCTCCGTCCCGACACCCGTGACAAGGCCCCACCGGCGCGGTCCACAACACTCCAACACTCCCCGCGAAGGGAGATTCCTCCACCCACCCCCAAGAACTTCTATTGTGGATATGAGAGAACAATTTTGTGACAGGACGGGAACATCTTTTCTCATCAAGGAAAAAGATTATTTATTACTTGTTGGGTTTTTTTTTTCAACCAGCTTTTTTGTTGCCAACCAGAGTTTGTTGCAGCGATGGTAGCCTGTATCAGCAATACCCTTGCTGCAAATTCAACATGCCAGCCACCATATTTGTTGAAATATAAAAACTTGAACGGCCTTGACCAATGATAAAAATACACTAAATATGAATTTTTCGCCATCTAAGGCTTAAAAATAGTACCAGTAGAAAGTTTTTCGTTTGCTTTCTAAATATTAGATGGCAGCATAGGCCCTATTTTTCTGTCTGTGATTCATTGAAGAAGTTCTCAAATTTCTCGATAGATGACAGCAAAAGCTGCAGTATTTCAAAACTGACCTCTCGCCTGCTTCTTCTTAAGGCGCGTATACACTAGCGCGCAGATCATGGAATGAAATCATTCGCAATTGGTTGTTCAGTAATTTGTACGGTGATGTGAACGATTCTTGAGCTGTTTTCACTGGACCCACCTGGAATCGGTTTTTTCGACGAACACAAAGATAATTTGTGTACCCACGAGTGGGGGGTCGTGCATTGCAAGATCAGCTCGCTAGTGTATACGCGCCTTAAGGTTTTTCTTTTGAATTTCTGCTTAAAGCCGGGTTTTCCGGTGCTTTACGTCGGGCGTGATTGACCGACTGCTTCTAGAGGAGTGCGCCACGCGTTTTGCCGATGTTCTCTTCACTCTTGTGTGTTTTCTTTCCCTTCCCTTCAAACCACAGCATGCAGACGACAGAGTAGCTGATACCAAGCCTATATACTATAATATAGCCACCCTGATCTGATGCGCCACGCTAGGAAAACACAAACGCGTAGCGTAATTATGTAACATGTTTCTGCCGGCTTATGTGCTAGTGAGTAAAGCTGGGTTTTCCTAGAATTGGGTTTTTTGCGCTGCGTGAACCGAATTAGACCATTTCGCGCCGGCAGAAACGTTTGCATTTGTGTTTTCTTAGCGTGGCGCACATAGGCGGAGATAGACTTGGTAGTCTGGACCCCAGTAGCATAACGATATAGTACAATATCTGGACCATATCGTTATATATCGAAATGTCAGAGGAATATCAGATGTCATAACTATGATATAGAACGATCTCGTCTTATATGGTGCAAATTATTTATTATGTTAATTGATCAAGTCTTTAATTTTTCTGCCGAATATGTATTTGATTCCATGTGAATAATCTCTACTTTGAAGGACAACAACTTGGGACAATAAATTATTTTAATATAGTTTGAAAAACATAGATCTATATCGTGCACCTGACAAAGATCTATATCAGATTCTCGATATAGACCTGATATAGATCTATCAAAGACGACATAGCTCTATATCCTGAGCATGACATACATCTATATCGTGAACCTGACAAAGATATATATCAGATACACAATATGCTGATATATCACCATATTGTGTGCCTTTAAATAAAAATATTGCCTTGAAATAAAAATTTGGAGAAAATTTAAAGTCGAGTGTACAATTTTTTGTTTGAATTGAAATTAAAAACGTTTGAATTTTTCATATGAAATTTTGATTTTAATAGGATTAATTATGTTGATATATCAAAATCATTTCGTCAGTTATGATTGAATCCTTACTGTGTATGTTTTACATCGTAGATGTTGGTATTTTAGAAGGAGCGAGAACTTATCCACTCTAACTTTAATTGCCACTTTATAATTGCACATATTTT
Organism: Pholcus phalangioides; assembly: GCF_987345545.1. Lineage (NCBI taxonomy): Eukaryota > Metazoa > Arthropoda > Arachnida > Araneae > Pholcidae > Pholcus > Pholcus phalangioides. Next base: position 55,189,518 of record NW_028301601.1, read on the forward strand.
TTAATTAAAAAAAATTGCTTTTGTTTTTGTTGTATGTGTGTTTTTCTTAAAATTATTTATTTTTTTCCTTTGATGTTTTCATTTTTACCATACTTTGAGAATTTTAACTCTTTTGTGATGCATATTTTTTATTCTGTATTTTTTGTTTTATTAGCATATAAATTAATAATTTTAAATAAATGATATACTACACAATACATTAATTTATTTCTTGTGTTTTTTGTATTATATATAATTTCCTCAATTATAATATAATTTTTCTATTATCTGCCTCAAAATGATAAATATGTCTCACAATTTCTATTTTGTACAGACATGAAAATGAATAAATTTGATTGAAAATATAAGTAAAAAAAATATCACTTGTAATTTAATGTTATAATACGAAACTGTAACCAGTGCTGTAGTGGTGGGTTGGTAAGATACAGAGTTAGAGATGGGAAGAGTTCACCCACCTCCAAATAATTACACTTTTTTTTTTCTTCCGAAAGGGCGCCATCTATCGTCCAAAATGTGAAGTATTTGAATATATCACATTCACGATATAGATCTATTTATCTCCGACTATGCCTTTTTTAGCCAGAACGATATCGTGGCCCGATATAGATCTATATTGGAAACTGAAATTTTACGATATAGATCTATATCTTTGTGCTACTTGGGGAGGGACACGGTCATTATCGCTGGAAGGGGGGGGGGGGGCACAATGATGATGATGTCAATTCATATATACATTAGATCACAGTCGACTCCACCTTTGACGCTGGGGAGCATTGCCCCCCCCCCACGCACGCCCCCCCCCCCCGTATCTCCGCCCATGGTGGCGCATCAGATCAGGGCGGCTATATTATAGTGTATGGCCTTTCATCAGCTACTCTGTCGTCCGCATGCTCCGGTTTGAAGGGAAGGGAAAGGAAACGCACAAGTTTGAAGAGAACATCGGCAGAACGCACGACGCATTTGACTGCTCCAGAAGCAGTCGGCCAATCTCGCCCGTCGTAAAACGCTGTCATCAGCCGTATTGCGCTCTGTAGAAAAACAGTCATACTGCTTTTCTTATTTGTGAGTGAACGGCGTATCGCTCTGAGCGATTCATGTTGAACGCGGCACAGAAAACCTGCTCCTACGAAATAGCTGAACTTTCAATTCAGTTCAGTTCGTCGGCTTTGCTCGTAGATAACTGAACTAAATGAAAAATTAAGTCCTCTTAATTCCACCATGAAAATTGTTGGTAATACGCTCAACAGATGTCGCTTAGCTTAAAACCTTTATAAACAGAATTCAGGCGACAAGACCAAAGCATGTCTATAGAATGTTGATATGGAAAAAAACGAAGGTAAACACCACGTGATTCTCATGACATTGGGGGGCTTCTTTACATTCAAAATAGGGAATCTCAAGTAAAACGTTGTTAATTTTGTTTCGATATTGTGGACACTTCATTAATCATTATTGCGCCATTATTTATGAGTTGATTTTTCTCTGAAATATTCATTTTTGGTTAGTGCTTATGAAAAATTATAGTTATAAGATAATTAGTTCATGGTCAACTCCCCTGAACTTGTAAACAATTCAGGAGTCCTACCTAGACATGGCGAGAAGGGGGCCCCCTTGCGAAGCAAGTATTAAACGCCCTGGTCAGAGTCAGAGATGTTTGACTTGTAGTCAGTCGATGTTTGAATTTCGGGAACTCTAAATATGGGCCTTGGGCAAATGCCCTACTTGCTCATGTAGAAACCTGGCTTTTGTGTGTGTATGTGAATTGATTTCCTTTCATGAGGCTTTGAATGTATGAAATTTTGTGAATACAACTATATTTCAAAATTTTTCCAGTTTATTTTGTGTGAAGTATAGGGTCTATGTGCAGGGTGTAACTAAACTGGTGGTCAGAATTGTGGGGGAAGACAGAACTTGCCGAAACAAACAACGTTCACCATACAATGTGGAATCAGGAGGACACCGGTTTGGTAAAAATGGAAACACAGTAAAGCCAAATAAGGGAGGACAAATAATCTTTATTATCGAAAACTTTACAACAAATGCTCAAATGAGCAACCACCAGTTGCGATACCCGCATTGCATCAACAACAGAGTGAATTGTGTACAGATGGAAAGATTCCTGGCATTTCACGAACATCAGCAGCTGCAACACTAATTTGGGCGACAAGATCCTGTGGTGCCCCAGTACAATGGTTTTGCATTGTTCTGCAACGAGCCCTTAGCTGACTGGAAATGTTCTGCGGTAAAAATTTCCATCATAGTGTTTTGTACACTTGTCTTAAAATTTCTCCAGATTGTTCTGCACTTGTTGTAGACAGATCTCAGTATATTCTGTGCTTTTGGGCTCTGGTGACTTGATGGGCATCTCATAAACGGTGCTTTTTACCTGTCCCCAGAGGAAAACAGAACCCAGGTAGGACAGATCAGGAGATCTGGGAGGCCAAACAGGGGCCCACCACAGCCAATCCATCTGTTTGGAAAAAGCAATGTCCAAGTAGTTCCGCACAATCCTGAGGAAATGTGCTGGCATTTCGTCATGCTGGAACCACATAATCTCTTGAAGATTTGCTGGTACATTTCATAGTTAGTCAGTCAGAAAGGATGAATAGCAGCTGAATGACAGGTTCTGCGAGAGGCAACATTTCATCCACTGCAGTTAAAGCATCCTTCAGTGACTCGTCGCTTGCTTTCCAACTCCATATTGTACGGTGAAAGTGGTTTGTTGTGGCAAGTTCTATCACCCCTTACAGTTCTGACTGTCAGATTAGCTACACCTTTTAGGTCTGTATATAAACCTTAGTAATCACTAGTCGTCAACTTGATGAAAAATTTAAATGTGAGTTCAGTTGTGTGATTATGTGTAGCATTTATTGAATGCAAGATTTCATTGAATGCTAGTCTTGATGGTAAAATTGATTGCAATTTGATTAGATATTTGTCAGTACGAAATGTCGATAGGCGCAAAGCTCTCAGTAGATGGGTTTTAGCGACGAGGTCGCAGATCGTATATTCTAGTAGGGTCCGGGCAAAAGCACCTAATTGGTACATAGTCGTCATCAGCACCTCGTTTGCGCTTCGTGCCAACCCATTTGGTATGGATATGATGAAGATTTTTGTCCAGGAATTGGATCAGCTGGCGAAGTCGACCGAAGTTCATTGGGCTCTGAAGTATGCGTCGCTTCCAGCAAAGCTTTCCATTATCCGGGATGTGGCCGAAATGGAACTGTTTAGTGTGCGGGCAGGAACACAGATAATGCTGTAATGTCCCGACTTGATCACAAAGACACTTGTCATTGTTGGACTTTTTAAAACGTTCTAAATATACTGGTAACAGACCATGTTCTGTAACCATAATAATCCTTTCGCGCGACCAAATGAAAGGATGCCAGTGAACATGCTGTTGAATTAACTGCACCATAGGTGAATAAGGCATATTGTCAATCTCTGTACAGAAGAAACAGGTCAGTGCGTGTAAAATAAAAATTAGAGGAGACATTGGTTGCAACCTAACCAGGTTGTTCCCATGTATTGTGGCTAATGGACCCATTGCCCCAAAAGCACAGAGTATTGTATCTTTACCAGATTAATATTTTATTGGACATGTCCCTCCCACAAAACACTCATCAGATGTAGGTTGTTCACAGGCGTTTAAAAATGCAATGAATAGAATCCCTCTTTCTCTCTTCAGTAAAATGGCACATTTTAATTTATGTTTTTTGCAGGTAAAATCTTCATTTACAATGTCTGCTGACGATGATGATGGAATGATTCTGGAAGAGCAACTACTTGCGTGTGCTCGTTCTGGGGATGTATCAAAGACGCAGGGGATACTTGAAGAAGCATCAAATAGTCCTGTTGACATTAACATCAGAGGTGATGATCTTTTAAAACTAATATGTTTATAGAGAAAAATTCATTCTTAGCGATCACCCCACAGATGCTGCCATCAATCTTTTGTGGCCAAATAATATTTTCCTTTCCCCCCCCCCCCCAAAGTATACATTTCGAACACCCTGATCAATGATCACCCCTATTTTACGGATAAATTTTTTTGTCTTGCCGTGTGTGCATGAGAGGGGTTTTACTGCCCATGTTATGGGTTGTTTTAATCAATTTAAATAAAAATTCTGACTTGGATTCATAGCACTAAAATTTATGTAAATCAATTTTTTTTTTCAAACTTTATAGTATCACAAATTAATGCGAAAAATTTACCTGACCGCCTCTGGGGAGCAATTGTATTTCCTCTTCCTAATGTTGAATGAGCTGCAAGGAAGGAAGAGGCTGAATTCAATGCCAAGCACCAGACCTGCCTGTGTAGTTGCGGGAAAGCTTATTCTGTCATCAATTTTCTTAACCTCTTCCCATACAAGGGTGATATTCATTAGTAACCCTTTGACATGGCTTGAAAAATCCTCGTGTGATCACCTACCCAATGTTTTTCAGAAACAACAGATTTGCAACAAACTGGTTGTTAAATTATTTGAATCCCATTATTGGTCCCATCGTGTGGGAGCAGCTCTGGGGCTGTGAGGCTATGCTGTAGGGTTGGCATGGAATTTGAGGTGAAGAGAAAAAATAATTGTAGAAATGGAATGATTCGTAGAGAAAACAGACTTTAGATGCATTTCATCTAGCTAAGAGCATCGCTGTGAGTTTTTATGATCATTTTACTGGTGCAGAGAGATTGGGTTATAAAATTCTTGCACAATTGAGAATTTTGTCTCTAGCCTACCACCCTTCCATCCCATAGAAAGTTCTCTTATTAGATATAGCAAACCAAATTTTCAGCTTCTTGAAATTTGTTTTAAACGGATTGACTGTATGTTGCTCAGGACAAAATTTAATGAGAAATATTTTCAGGAATGTTTAAATTGTCTCTGACTTTCAAGCTGTTGAAGAATGGTAATAATTTTCGATCAGAACTGGGGATTCAATCATTTTGTCAATGAAAAATTGAATTTTTTTACCGATAATGATCATTGGTTTTAGATAAAACAATGGGACTAACTTGTGACTTAAAATCTCTCATATGATGCAGTATATTATGATTGTTTCACAATCTCTGTTACACCTTTGCAATAAGAATGATGGGTTTGTTTTTCCCCCTCGTCTTCTTTCAGGCAGTCAAAAATTCAATGGTTGGACACCCCTGCAGCTTGCATGCTATTTTGGTCATCATCCTGTTGCTGAGCTGCTCCTGCAGGTATATATCTCCTCTAAATATTAATGAGTAATTTTTAAGTATCTGTATTATTCTTACTCAGAAGTTATGATTCAAAATCTTCTTTCTCGTTAGTATGGTGCAGATGTGAATATTGTGAATAATACGGGTGATACAGCTCTTCACAAGGCTGCTTACACTGGAAGAGAGGTAATTGAAAATTTTTATTGCTCGCCCAGTTAATCCTAACATTTTGTGAAATCTCAAAGATGTTTCAGAGTATGCATTCAACAACGAGTAAATAAAGAAAAACCTATAGTTATCATTACGGTTAAGCAACAAAATTGCAAAATATTCAAATGGCGACGTTCACTTTCATATATTGCAAAGTGAGATCTGCACAGTAAAAACCGTAAATGGTGTTGGAATGGTAGTTGTAGCACCATAAACATTGGTACTGGTTTCAAGCAAAGAAACATGTGAAAACAACCAATACAAATCACATTTTTTGTCGCTGGAAGTTCTGTTCACTCTCTAGTTAGTGCACCAACCTCTTAGTGAGATCTTTCTTTGTCTGCGTTGTGCACTAGTGTTTATGGTGCTACAGATGCCGTTCCAACATCATTTATGTTTTTTTTCTGTGCCAGTCACTTAGCAGCACATAAAAGTAACTGCTGCCATTTGAATTTTTTGGAATTTTGCTGCTGTGACTGTAATTGTGAGAGCTAAACTTTTTTTTTAAAGTTCAACTCTTTTTAATTTTAATTTCTTATGCAAATACAAGGTAAGACAAAAGAAATTAGCCAAGGGGTTTAGAAATCCATACTAGTCTATATATTGCAAGTTTTTCTCTTTCCCAATTGCATACTCTTAAATACCTATATTTCTGATTTCATTCACATTTTTTAATTTTGCTGCCACTAGGGGCTTGTGTATTGTGAAAGTTATTTTATAACCACTCTGTATATACCTTGTTTTTTATCCACATGGTGAAGTTTCATGATTTCTCTCTTGGATGTGATTTTGATTTGCCTATAGTAATGGCAGAGGATTGAACCTGCTTTTCGACTGTTTGCTCTATTTGGCAACAGTCAGCTCAATGCTTGATTTATGTTATGGTCAGCCAACACTGTTATGTTCTGAAAATTTTCTTGGCCAATTACATTGTTTTTGTTAATTTCGGTACAGTTTTTTAGTCTGATTTTCCAGTGTTCTTTTTGATGTGGTTTTAGATTATTATATCAGAATTTTTCCTCTTATTTTTAAACTATTTTATAATGTTTGTTCCCACAGGAAATTGTTCTTCTTTTACTTGCCAATGGAGCAAATGTGTTCATAAAAAATGGAGAGGGTAGAACTGCAAGAGATATTAGTAAGACAGATGAGATTGTCAAACTACTCAAGGGTAATTAATTTATGATTTTTTTTAAAAATTAGATCAGAAGAATTCCTGCATCTTTTTCATCACTTCTCTTATTTTGTTTTTCGACAATCATTTTTATATATCTATATATATAAAATTGATTTTCTATCTGTATGTTCTCTGTACAAATCTGCAATTTTAGATCAATTGTCGCCAAATTTTGCATATGTACCAAATAGGGCCCGACTTGAACAATAGGCTACTTTAAAAGTTTGTCAGGGCAAGGCAAATGCCCGAAATGGGCAAAAACTGTTGGGAGGAAACAATGGTTTCTGGGCCTCAACAATCGCTTTCAGAATGTTTATTTTAGTTACCGTGGTTCCCTAGCAATGCATTTCAGACGTGTATATGTCTTTACAATGGTTTGTCACTTCTTCAATGCAGCCAGTATATGTATAATAGTTTATGCCTTTATAATGGTTTGCCACATTTTCAATCCTCCCAATAATGAGGCTTTCTGAATAGACATCAGAATCATCATCAGCTTCACTTTGAGGGTCAGGCAAAGGATGATCCCCATAGAAATCAGTGTTAAAATTGCAGATTTTACTCTAGAAATGCAGAAATTTAGTGGGGTTTTCTGCCACATCAATAATTTTAAAAATTGTATTGAATTCTCGAATTTTGAAATATGGAGTTCACTTAGCGATGTGAAGCCCAGAAAATTAAATATGAAGTGATTTGCCAGACCTACTTTTGAGTCGGATACTCTTGCAATAACATTGATTTTCAACTTTGTATTTATATCTTCTCAAGCATGAAAATTAATGTCTTCGTATTGTCTTTTAATATTCAACTGCATAAATTCATATAGTTTAGGTTGTTTTAAAATTAATTATGGGCCTGTAAAGCATTTTTGGAAGCAGAAACAGGCAGATGGTTAACTTGAAGTTCGGGGGGGGGGGGGGGAATCAAAATACCTAGCGCGCCCCTTAAAAAAGAAAAAAAATACAGGGTGTTTCAAAAAGAATTGTCTGATTTGGAATGTGTATATTACAAAAAATATTGAACATGGACACTTACGATTAATTTTATATTACATTGCTAATCATAAAGTATTTTTACTAACCAAATTAAAGATGCTCAATATGTCCACTTTGAGATGTACAGCATATGTCTATACGGTAGTCAAATTCTGCCCAAACTTTTACGAGCATGTTTGCATCCACTGCTTCCACAGCTGTTGTTATGTGTATCTTCAGTTCGACTGATGTAGCTGTAAGGGGAGTCACATAAACGTAGTCTTTTATAAACCCCAGCAAGAAGAAAGCACACCCTGTGAGGTCTGGTGATCTTGGAGGCCAGTGATGTTTAACTGAATCGTCAGGTCCCATACAGCCAATCCATTATTTAAGAATGCGATTGTTCAAAAATTCTCTAATGTCCAAGTTCCATTGTGGTGGTGGCCCATCCTGCTGGAAAACGAAGTCATCTGAATCAGTTTCTAACTGTGGGAAAAGCCAATCTTGACAAAGTCACACTGAAGTGGTGGCTGAAGGAAGAGCGTTAGTTCTACCTGTCAGCAACTGAGAGAAATTCAAGATTTCCCTCTTTCTACCTATACATTATTCGATCAAAACGGATTAAAAGCTGAATAGTTATGATTCTTTAAATTGGATGATTCTTTTTGAAACACCCTGTATATTCATTTCTACATTTCTTTAAATCTAATTTGTTTCTTTCATGAGTCGTGCAGGAAGGTGCCATATTGGTCAACTTGGACACTGTTTGCATGTCTCTCAAAGAAAGAGGATATCACGTGACCCAAAAATCCTCATTGAAGAAAACCCGAGCAGCGCCGGGTATTATAGCTAGTTTGTTATAATACTAAAAAAATCTTCAACGAATAAGGAAAATAATTTATTTGCCTTTTTCGTTGACAGTTTTTTTAGTATTATCAGGCAAAGTCATCTACTCTTCCATATTAGTTATAATCATTATTGTATAGAATCCATTATTCGTTTTTTTTAATTTATTTATTTACAATAACCCCAGAAGGCATGAAATGCACTTATACTGGAAGAAAAAAAATAATAATAGTCAGTACGGGAAACACTTCGCATACGGAGCCAGGTCGAAATCCCCAATAGTGGAAGCAAATCTTGCGTAGGAGGCACATACAAGTTCTGATGGAAGACTGTTCCATATTCTTGCCACACGGCATCTATATCCTTGGAAAAAACAATCCCTTCTAGCCGTTGGTATTCTTATTTGGAAGCGATGCCTACGTAGGTTAACTTGCCTGTCTATGATCTCAAAGAAAGGCTCTCTCGATGGTAGATAAACAATTTGGTGGACTAGTTTGTAGCACATCTTCAGATCTGCAGCGATTCTACGCCATTCCAGTGAGTGTAAACCCAGAAATTTAAGTCTCTGGCAATAAGATAGACCGCTCATGCCAATTATTCGTTTAGTAAACGACCTCTGTGGCTTTTCGGGGAGCTGTAATTAATCTTCATTAGTTACCCATACTATATGTTAAAGCAAATTTTCAACCTTCAGAAGAATGGGGGCCACTTCATTGATTTGAAAACTTGTTGCCGGCCACTTAGTTAAGTGATTCGGTGCCATGCAGAAGATTACTTACGTAAATGATCTGTATGTGTACCCCAGGCTGCTTGATTTATCTGGAACTGTGCTGCAAGTCATTAAAGTGATGTATACATGCTGCAGGTCACTTTGAGTGATCTGGGAATATGCCCCAGTACACAAGTGATCTGGAACTGTGCTGCGAGTCACTCAAGTGATCTGGGAATGTGCCACAGGCTTCTTGAGTGATCTGGAAATATATCACGGGCCACTCAAGTTATGAACTGCACCACAGGTCACTTATTGATTCACAAGCGGACTGGGAATGTGCTGAGTTCAGTTTTGCAAAATTAAAGGGTTGATATTGAGATCACTGGCTACATCAGATGACTTCAAGGGCCACATTTGGCCCATGGGTTGAGTATGTATGCTTTGAAGAGAAAAGAAAAATTATACAGAGTTATAAGTATTACTGTAATTTCTGGTAAATAAGCAGCATCTCCAGGAAAATGACTGGGGGGGGGGGGGAGGATTTATAGAAAGGCAGCAGCTTTTTACACACACAGAAGCTGCAGTATTTGAACTGCACGTAATTTTCATTCTAGACCAGTGGTTCTTAACCTATTCAACCCAACATGCACCTCGTACATATTCCTCTGAGGAATTTGTAATGAATCGCACATGTTGTGTGAGTATCCATGGTCTTGACTTATTTCTGTTGTTAGAATTGTGCTTGTTTCATGTTCTTGCTAGTGCTGCCATCTGTGTTACATATTTTGAAGTAAAGATGGTAAATGCATACTTAATTTTCATGTGGTTCCGGGGTTGCCGGGTTAACCGGGGTTGCCCACGGGAGAGCACTTTTGAAGGGTGCAAGTTGGGAAAAAATTGACTCATGTTGACTTATTGTTCAGGAAAATTAAAATGATAAAAGTTTTTCAATTCTTATAAAATATGAATTATACTAATATTTTGAAATCTCATCTTTCAACTTTTGACATGAAATTTTTGTTGCAAAAGTTTCTTTTTTGATTATCGATCTTTTTCATTTTGATTGAGAAAATGTACTGTAAGGTTCAGGAGAAAAGAGTTGGAAGAAGGCCTGGGAGAAACAGAATTCGCGAGAGAAAGAAAAGAAAATGGGCATTAGAAAAGAGTAAAAGTGGGTACAGAAGAGACATGACGGTTTCGTTGGGGATGTTCGATAATAAATGAAATAAAGTGCTGGTTTCTTTTGGGTGTTTAAAACCCAGTTACTTCGCCCTGAAATTGCAGTAGAAGTACAGCATAGGACCTACGACCGATAAGAAGAAGACGGGGGAAAGTTTACTAATACTATTAATGCTGAAAATATTTTGCAGTTTGTTTAATTTGTACCTTGTGTTATTAGCGCAGCGCTTAGATTTGATACCATCACGATCATGACTGGAGAAAAACATCAAAAAATTTTATCAAATGCCAAACAAATATTTATATACTGTTGCTCCAGCTGGAATTGATAGGTGAAGAATTCTTCAAATCTTTTTTTCCCAATGTCAGAAAATGTTGAAAATTAAGTAAATTTTTTTTTATCTTTGTTTTTGAATTAAAAAAAAAATCAAGAAGCCAATATTACATATTAACAGCAGCCGGAAAGGGAATTGAATAACTAAAGAAATTTATAAAAATTAATGGATTAATTAAAGTAATTACAAAAAAACTAAATTTTCTAACAGAAAGAAAACATACGGAAGTGGGGGGGTCATAGAAAGATGAGTCGTGTTGCACTGGGGGTGCAGGATGGAAGAAAGTTTAAGAACCACTGTTCTAGACAAAAAAAAATGAAATGAAACTAAATTTTTTATACGTAACTTGACCTGTTTGCTTTGATAATTTTTGTAGTATTAATGATTAAACATTAGATATTATCCTGGAGTGAAAATATTCATAAAGATTTAATTAGAATCTCTCAAATGTGAATACTAGGGGAAAAAATGAAAAAGCTAAGTAAAACTGAAAAGCTAAGTAAGCTGCCGGTCCATTATGGGAAATTGTGGTAGAAAATATCGATTATAAAATAAAATAAAAATTATACTGAAAATAAAAAGGAAAAAGTACCTTATTACAACATGAATTTATTCTAATTTTAGCTGCTGAAGAGACGGATGTCAGAAAGAAAAACGACCTGTTGCTGCATGCAGCACGAGAAGGAGATATGGAGAGTATTAAAAATTTGGTAAGTTATTATGAATTTTATCTCGTCACTGTGACAATATTTTTGTCGCTGTTTAGCAGTTTATTGCTTTAAATATAATATAATTTGTCCAGTTTATTATTATTTTTGCAAAATTATGATTTTTAATGTGCATATGAAATTTAAGATCTCATTCTCTAGGCTAGTATAATGATTGGAATGATTGAAAAATTGAATATTAGCTGTAATACATCTTGTTTGCGTGACTATTTATTCACAATCTTCATGTTCAATATCTTACTGTTTGATATTTTGAGTAAAACTAAATTCTTCATAAATTTCATTTTGTTTTTCAACATTTCAATCAGCTTCAAGAGTATCATCCACCTGATATCAATTGTGTGGATTCATTAGGGAATACGTCTTTACATTGTGCTGCATACCGTGGCAAAAAAGAGGCAGCCATACTGCTGTTACAAAATGGCATTGATCCTGCAATAAAAAATAGGAATGGTGAGTCATTTTTATGGTGATTATTGAAATGGAATTGAATTATTACTGTAGAAAAAAAAATTGCTCACAGGCATAGAAAGCATTGAAATTGAAGCAACATTTATAGCTCTATATAATGTGCAACCATGAGTGCCTGCCACCTTCCCAAATTTGTTAAGACAGTGCTCTTAATGTATCAACAGCATCTCATGGTTATGAATGCTGCATTAAAGCTCTCAGTGGTCAGCAGACTTTAACAAAAAAATTTGTTTTTTTAATTTAATTCCCTTTCACAGAGAAGCAGCTCAAAATAGTCTGTGGGTAATAGGAAAAACTTTGATTGACCCATTTGGCCAACATGCCATTGAAGATCCCTATGGCTCAGTGGGGGGGGGGGGCTGAAGCAGTTCCATTTGGCTCTTTGCAACTCAAGAAACATCAAAGAAAGTCAAATAGTCTAAAAAAAAAGACACCAAATAGTCTCCTCCTTTTGAAAAAGCCTGAAGAATAAAAAAGATCTCATTTCTGATTCTGTGTTGATCTTTTTATTCAGATCTACTGCAAATAAATAATGTAACCAGTATTCCTTCTCTGCTACTCGCATAAAAAGTGAAAATCCTCCTGTAAACACAAAATCACAATATCTAGTAATTTGTGAAAATAATCTGCTCCTGTGGCATCTAATCCACTTATGCAAATTTTTCAAGTCTGCCAAAAAATGTCCTATGATCTGTGTGAGAAAATTTCATCCACCAATTCAGAGTATGCCAATTTAAATCAGCTTGATTTAAATCACAAAATTTAAATTTTATTTACATAACTTCAATGATATTGAAGCAAAAGCATAGCTGCCAAGTCTCCCGAATTTTTCGGGAATCTCCTGAATTTTAGCTTCATCGCTCGATCTCCCGAAAAGTTCTTAAATCTCTCGAATTTTTACGAAAATCACAAAAATCCCTAATTGTCCCTAAAAATTCCCTACTTCATTAAAAAAATCCCCGCTTATGAAAACAATCCCTAAGGAATTTCTTGTGGGGCATGAAGCCTCTGTTTTTTCCCTTTCGAAATGACGTCACACGTCGTAAATGGGGAAATTCCCTTTTTAAAGAAGTTTTACAAATCCTCTGATGGTAACAAGAAAGTTGTTTGTCTTATCATGCAGGGAAATGGCTTAGCAGCCAATAGTCCTGCATAATAATTGAAGATTATAGTCACGCGCATATGGTCAAAATTTCTTTTGTTGAAGTTACGTACGTGCGATATAACAAAGCATGAATAATGATAAGCAAAAACATATTTAATCAATTTTAAAGATACTTATTCCGATGAATTTCCTTTCATCAAACGTTCCAGAAGAGGGCCGACTTTTCCTTTTTGTACAAGTTGTGTTACGGACATAAACATCGGTCATGGGAAGACTGCCATCATCAGTCGTGAAGTGAAAAAAAAAACATCAAGCAAGTGTCACAAAAAGTCAGTGTTCTTCAAAAATTGACGGTGTTTTCCTTCATCTTCCGATGATTTTGGGGTCATTCGCGCAGAATGTTTGTTCACAGCGTTTCTGATTTAACACAATATTTATTTTTACATCATTGAAGTTTTGGCCTCCGATTTCACTTGTTTTTTGCGTAGGAATTTTATTCCCAAGGGTTTAACTTCCACGTGTGTAAAATCCCTATTTTAATTTGACTTCGGTTTTTGAGTAGGGATTTTATTCCCTACGCTTTAACTTTTATGTTTGGAAAATCCCTATTTTATTTGGAAAAATCCCTATTGTATTTATTAGGGAGTGGTTTTAGCATAAAATACGGGTTTGCACGAAAATCTCCCGAATTTTCATTTTCAAAAGTTGGCAGCTATGCAAAAGTAACCTGGTATGGTATGTGTGTTATTGATATGTGGTAAAGTTTGTGTTTAAAAGAAGTATAGAAGATCTTTGGGGTAAATATAGACGAACTTAATCCCTAGTTGATATAGTGCAGAAAAAAAGCTGCTTCATTTCAAGATTTTGTGCATGGAAAAAATTGCAGGAAAAATGTAGGGAGTAGAACTTAGCTAAACTGCACTAAGTATTTTCAATGCATTACAATGTGGCACTATGGTTCCCCCTATTAAAAACAGCAATAATGTTTTGTATAAAGCCTTGAATTCTATGCCCTAATTGCTGATTCAAAATAATAATAGATGTTTTACCAACATAAATATCACACATTGGGCTTTCGACTTTACTTTATTTATTAAAGGGCACGGTAGCCTAGGTCAATAAGATACTCACCTAAAGTACCAAAGGATGTTTAGAATTGTCGTGAGTTCGATACCTGCTTCGTCCTTATCAGAAAACTTTTCTGACACAAGGATACAACAGAAACGGTGACATGACCACAGAAAAAAATTGCAAACGTAGGGAGTCCCCCCATTGAAAGGTTAGCGCACCAACCTCTCAATGAGTATAAATACAAGCCTGCCGTTTGGAATCGGCAATAAATAGTAGCTCCCAGTCTAATTAGCCCTCATGTGCAGAAAATTACAGTGGTGTGACAAAAATGATCAAATGATCATTTATTAAAATTTTGAGTTTGCTCGTTTTTTTACCAAAACTCATTAAATCTGTGTAAGAATAAAAAATGTTTAAACTACATATTGAGCAGCATCATGCAAGTCGGAAACACATCCACAAATTATGCAAGAAAAAATCTTGTCAATAGAATTTGTTTTTTATTTAGTTTATGCTGAATGGTCCTTCGGTTGCACATCCAGTAAATTGAGATACCTGCACAATATATGTGTTATACTGAGGTGCCACCACGCATTCACTTTAATGGAGGAGGGCTCATGAACAAAAATACTTTTCTCTACAAGAAAAATTTTAATCCATGAAGTTAATTTAGGCTCAATGACCTTTCATGTTACATAAACATAGATTTTCGTTGTTCAGATTTTTTGCTTGTAGTTTGTTTGTAGTTTATTTATTAATGCTTAATTAAATTTGAACTGTTGGAAGAAAAAAAGCAGTTAGGTGATGTGAAAATATATTTTCTAAATGATTTAACTAGATTTGTTTTAATTAATAAGCAGTCAGTTAATTTTAATAAAAAAATCCAATTTTTTTTGAAAATATCATGGTTTTTCATACCCTGCACCAATTATGAAGTCTGGATATTAAGATATACACTCGACGCTGGTTATAGTGGCCATTCCATTACAATCGTTATAACGACCTTCCCAATATAACATCGTTTTTGACAGGACAAAAAGGGTCATTATATCAAGCGTCAGCTGTATTTCTTTCTATATCTTGAACAGTGTTTTTCGAAATGTGCATTGGAGCTCCTAGGAACCAACCAAACATGCTGGGCAACCTTTGTCTGGAGCGTCATAGTGTACTGGTGATATTGATGCGTGCCTGTTTAATGTTTTGAACTGGTTCTTTGTTAGACTATTCCAGGGAGCCATGGGCACAAAAAGTTAGAACCACTGTCCACTATGAGAAAAGGTAATGGAAAGGGTTGTTGTAGATTTTTTTTAGAAAAGTCCACTCACATCTACATGTGCCATCTTTTATTTTTTTCTAAATATCTATTTTTATTCCAACCTCTCAGGAAAAGCTGAGGATAATGTGTGGCATCTGTAATAATTTTCTCTAAGAAATTCAAACGTTTTTCATCATATAAACAAAACATAAACAAAAATTACTGTACATAAAATGTGGCCATGGTAGCATGTCACCATATCATTATACAAAAAAAAATTGAGAAGATGTTGGGTGTAATCTGAACAATGTGCACAGCTAATGTGGATAATTTTCCTTTATGAGTTCACCAAATTTGGTTGCAAATTTTAAAACTTACAAACTAATGGGATAATTTTTATCTTGCTTCCCACGGTTTCTGAAACTATTTTTCAGAAATCCTGTAAATTGTGGATGAATTGCATGCATTACATCGAGATTGATTGCATATGAAATATGTGTATGAATATGTATGTAAAATTTTTCTAGGATAAATTAGTACATCATTCTTTTCCTTGGATATTTACCAAATGAAGTTGATTACAACAGATCACTAAATAAAAAAAAGTTTTGCTCACATGTCTTAGTTGTTAAGTTAATAAATTATCAAGTTATTTATTTAAATGTTCACACTTTTGTTGAAGAATGACAGTACACTCATTTTAAAAGGTTGCAATGTATCAATGCAATTATCAAAGTTCTGAAATTATTGGAAGACTTCTTTTTTTTTAAAGGTCAGTTGGCCATAGACCTTGCTATCAACCCACAGATGAGACAAATCCTGGGTGTCAAGCCAATGAAGCAACTGAAAAAAAGTGCATCAAGGTTTGAAGGGTCTTTACTAAGAGTAAGGCATATTTGTTTGTATAATTTTTTGAAATTTGATTTCTTCATTGCTGTGAGATGTATATGGGAACCATAATATTTTCAGAAACTTTATTTTTTATTATAAAATTGTAGAGATTTTTGAAACACAGTGCTTTTATTTAAAAAATGTTTAAACAAAAAAGATATTGAGGTATGAGTGTCTCGACTTGTGAATAATGCAAGTTACATTAAAAAAAATCTTAAAAATACCTCAACTTGTGAGCAAATATTGGATTTAATTATTGAGTTGGAAATATATGAAAGAAAGCTCATTACCAGATACCATTTCATAAAGAGAGCTAATCAAAAAATCTAATTTTAACTTGATCATTGGTTATCACAAAAAAAAAAAAAGAATGCTTATAGGCATTGGAGACAAAAATAAACTTGGGAAAGTGAAATACAAGAATATTTAATATATCTTAAAAAATGTGTAGAGAAAAGAAAGTAACCAATTTTCATAGACTAATCTGATCAGTCATATTGATTCATGTTTTCAATGTTTCAGAAAAGTCGTTTTCTTGGTTGGAAAGAGGTATGGGTAGTACTTGAAAAAGGGGTCATGTCGACTTTTCTCACAAGGTATGTTAACTGAACTTGAATAATTTTTCATTCCTTCTCTGCTGTCAGAAATTTTATTTTATCTAGTTCAGGGGTTCACAACTTTATGTATTTTTCAGGCAACTGGTGTACTTATTGTGTTGAGTGGATTGAATCGTGTCTATTTGACATATTGACAGGGCCTGCTTTTCATAAGTTTGAGCAGTGGCTATAAATGTGGATTTTTGCCCCCCCCCCCCTGTGTGTAGCATTCTTTGACACATAGTTACTCACATTATTATTACATAACAACTATGGAAAAATTACTATCATAATAAATTTTGAAGTATGCTATGTCATTTTTTTACTTTGCACCTTCGTCAGGGTCTTTAGGTTAAAATTTCAACAAGATGAGAAAGGAAGTTCTGAACCATCACATTGTATGTCCTGACTCTCAAATGATGACAATTTTTCCATATGGAAGGCACTCTACGCATTCATGGATATCATTTTTATTAGCAGCTTTTTTTCAGCTGAACTGCCTTCACTGCTTCAGACGTAAAAAAAAATTAGATGGTATTTTTATAGTAGGATCATAAAATAAGTGTACATACGATTCCACTTTCGGTAGTATTCTATGAATTTGAGGGAAAAGCCTAACACACAAAAATCAGCCAAATTTGTGGGCCCTGGGTACGTGTCCCATTTTTTCATGCAAGAAGCAAGCACTGCATATTGCATAGGTGCCAATGCTTCCGATTTACCTGGAAACCTTCTGGCTTTTTAGTCTAATTAAAATCTTCCGGTCTGAAACTAGATTCTTCCAAATTTTTTTATCTGTAAGGCAATCCCCTAAAAATCCTTAAATAGTGCTTCACAAAAATAAAAAATCCCCAAAGAAAATGCCTGAGTCCTTGCAATATCAAAGTGGCCATGTTTTCTCGAGAAAATATTACCAACTGTCACCAGATATGATACCAAAACTGAGCAAAATTTCCATTTATTGCTGAAATCTTAAAAAATCGCCAATGGGGGAAACTAAGTGCTACTGCTGCACATCACAATGAATCAGAATAAATTACACGAAAAAAAGAATAATAACATGACATATGTGCGATAAATATTCCTAGTCATAATAATCTGCTTGATTTCAGTGAAAAATAAAAAGTAATCTTCATAGAAAGTACGGAAAGAAATGGGACAATAAAAAAAAAAGGTCGGGAGGACCGAAATTACAGGGAAATATGGAAATGTCCCTACAAATGGATCATACACATGTATGGTCACGCTGACAAATACCAAATTTTCTCCTATTTGTGTTGCATATTTTCTTTGGCAGCAAAATGTTTTGTCATGGGCAAACCAGTTTTTTGAAATCTGGAAATTGGCATCTATGATATATTGATGTAAAAATAAGTAGATCATGGTATACGCTCCACTTTTCTCTTGCCTTTGTGATACAAGTGGATTTCATGGAAACTGGTTTTTTTTCACCAGTTTATTTTCTATTTTCCAGAGCAGATGCTTCAACTGGGACTCACAGGAAAGGCTATCACTATTTGGACGTAGCAGAAGTTCTGGTTGGTATAGCTTTCTGAAAAATTTATTTTTGTTATAAAACATGTGTTTTTGATCCAGTATAACAATGCTTAAGACAGATTAGTTGTGATCATCAGGATTTTGAATTATTTTTTCTGCTATTTTAGCTGGATGAAAATGATGAATGTACTTTCTGGATCAAGTTTTCAAGCAATCGAAGACAAAGATTTTGTGTACCAGTAGTTGCTCATCAGCAAGTTGACCGACAGGTTGGATATTCAAGAATTATTTTCCTTATCAAGTTTTAAAAAAGTTTGTTTTGAAGGAAAATTAAAGGTTTTAAATTTTTTTGCATGGTTTTGTAATAATTCATACAGCATGCATGCCTCAAGTCATTCAAAGTGCCAAACCTATTCCTATAGAGTAAACTAATTCTGATCCATTTATGTTAGTTGAATTTTTGGTCATCTTATTGGGATCGCTAACAAGACAAGACACTTGTTGGTTGAGGTACTTGGTTCTTAAGGGGGGATATTGGGGGTGTGAGGAGTTGGCTCATATGAGATATTCTAAGTATATCAAAATTGTATGAAGAGATGGTATTTTTTTTTTTCGGTCTGAAATATACAGAGAAATTGAATGTTCTGGATGTTATGCCGAAACTGATATTTGGAAAGAAAGTGATTTGTCTCCTCTGGGAATCGAATCCGGGTCCCCTCGCATACCAGTTTCGGTATAACATCCAGAAAATTCAAGGCCGAAAAAATTCCATCTCTTCATACAAAAATGCCAACTAGGGCGAAAATTGCTGTAGTTAAGGGAGGCTGCTATGACTCCACTCAGCGCTTCACGCTACTAATGCGTGTTATAAGGAATTGAAAAGTGTGATATCTCTGGTGTATTGGTTAGCACACTTGCCCGGTATGCAAGGGGACCTGGGTTTGATTCCCGGAGGACACAAATCACTTTTCTTTCCAAATATCAGTTTCAGCATAACATCCAGAAAATTCAATTTCTCAGTATATATCAAAATTATTGGCTATCTTATTGAGTACATTGAACTTAGAGGGATGCATATTTTTTGGCTTGCACTACATTTGACCCAGAACTCCAAAATACACTTTTCACTTAAACAAGTAAACACTGGGTCGGGGGTTCTCAATCTTTTTTTCACCTGTGACATTGCATTCCCTAATAAACGCTTATCAGTGGTTCCCCAAAGCAGTTTAACAAAAAATCACTTTGAAGAACTTTGTTCGAGCCGCCTCTCCGTGATGCCCACGACCAAGGTTGGCAGCACACAGTTTGAGAACCCCTGCACTGGGTGATTGTGATTGTTGTGAAATCTTGATGTTGAAAAAAAAATTTTGTAGATCACTATAAACATAAACGCATTATAGAATAGGATTGTGTAGAAGTGATGTGTGTATTATCACTCATCTATATATAATGTTATATTTTGTGTAGAAATGGATAAATGCTATAAATGAGCACATAGAGTTCAGTGCACATTATCTGAAGCAAGAACTGGTAGAATCAGACACCGAAGATGACACGGCTATCCCCTTAGGTACAATGCAAGATAAATTACAGGTAAAGATTCATAAAGCATGCATTAAAACATATCGTTTCTCTGCAGGTATGAGGTTCTCTAGGTAAAGAGTTTTGGTTTCTCCACTTCATAGAATAGCATTTCAAAAAGATGAGCAAAAGACAAATGAAAAAGAATTTTTGAGACCCTCCAAAATACACTTAAGATAGGTTTACCAAAAACAAATAATAACACAATATTTTTTTTGCTTTGGCTAAATAAAAAGTTTTTTGTAAGAAAAATTGACGTAAGTGTTATTTTCATTTATAATACACAATTGAAGGATTTTTGATACCTTGAAGTGCTTCTGAAAATCTATAACATTCTTCGAATGTGGACTTATGGTTCAAGTGTTTTTAATTTGCATGTTTTCTAGTTCAAGTTAAAAAAACTATACTGTTAAAATCAATTTAGAAAAATTGTGTATTTATCAGATACTTCCAGTTGCATTTTATTGCAGCTAAAAGAAGCATAAAATTACCAAATGCATAGTTTTCTGCTTTTCTTCAACTGTGTTGCATGAACCACATCAAGTCAACTCAGACGAGCATTGATTTCTAGAATTTCTATCACAAGTGCTAGAAATTCTTGAATAGACATGTGAGAAGTAGTTTGAAATGATAAACAAAAAATAGAGCAGCAGATGCTAATGATGGGGAGGATTTTTCTGTGATTGTCCAAAAAAATGTGACTGGAGGTAACTGGTTATCAAATATTGACTTTTTATGAATCATATCAGTTTTGTTATTGATTATTATTTTTTTAATTTGTCACCAGACTGCACAGGCTCTGCAACAGTTGTTAGAAAAGCAAGTTGAGGTCGTGAAACCTCTTTGTGAGCACCTGAACGTTCACATTGTAATCAGCAACATGTCTTCCCATTCCCATTATGATGAAACCCTGTTGAAAAGTTTTCCTACACAGTTGGATAAACTAGTCAGCTTATCACATAAAATGTCCTCCAGTTTGTCACATTGCTTGAATGTCTTCTCGCAACAAGAAGAGGTGAATCCAATTTTTTTTCTTCAAAAAATCTTTTACTATGACTTTTTATACAGTTTAATCCTGTTATAACAAACTCCAAGAGACAAAAAAAATCACTTCGTTATAACAAAATTTTGTTATAAAGGAATTCCAGGTTTTTCATTATTGCTATGTAAACTTTCCTCAGGAATTATAAATGCATTTATTGAAATGATATTTTTGCTATAACGGTATTTGTTAAAACGGGATTGGACTGTATGTATGAGAACTGTGTGCTTTGTTTGAATATGTCATTGATTCATCTATTGAATTAACCACAGCATAATAAACTCTACACAGTAGTAATATGATTGACTGTGCAAGTCAACATTATCACTATGCTGGATTAATGACATAAGTGGAGAAAATCCTGTTGTAGGTAAATAGTTCTTGAATATATATAATATGAGTTTCAATGGTAATTTCACCGTGAAGTACAGTAAGCTCTCTATAATCTGGCATTTCCAGGCAGGCTTCCTGCAAGTGTGGAATGGGAAAACATGATTGTGTTTTATACTATTTAGATGGGGGTTTTTTTTCAGCTTCCAGTAATCTGGCATACTCTGGTTTGATACGTATCAGATTAGTGATAGTCTACTGTACATACCACTATGTGATAAGTTTTACATTTTTTCTGTGTAATGCTTTTGAGTCCAATGCTTATACAGAATATTGTTAGCTTCAATGAAATTGTTATTTTTATCTTTATGTTCAATTTTATTCATTACCTCTAACATAAGATGGTTGTTTTAAATTCATAATATTGGTTATTACATCTCTTTCAATATATTGAATAGAATTTTTTTCCTTTGCATAACTCAATTTAGCTCCGGCAGCTTCAGTGTCAGCAGCAACAAGAACAGATACGTGTGTGGCAAGATGCTTTACATGCTCTTGCTCAGGAACATCACCAACTGGAAAAATCACTTGTAACATCATTTCATTCGCCAACAGTATCTCCAGTTTTTCCAGAAACAGATTACGATGAGTTCTTTGATGCGTTTGAAGGAGGTGTGTTCTAAAACTTTATAATTTTTTTTGCTCCATAAAAATTTAAAATACAGTAAAACCCCTCTTAACGGTCACCCCTCTTTTGCGGCCAAACAATGATTTCCCCCTTGTATAATAAAAGTATGCATTTCAAACCTCTGATTAACTGTCTCCTCTCTTTTAGGGAAGAATTTTTTCGTCCCATCGGTGTCCACAAAAGAGAGGTTTTACTGTACGTACAGTCAATTCCCAATAAGTCAAATATCTTGTTTAAGTCAAAGTTTTCAAGCGCCCCAGAACTTTTGATATTATTTCAGGGTTAAAAAATTTTTCTTAATTCAAAGTTTTCTTGTGCAAGATGAATTCCAAAAAAATAATATTTTTCCTCCCATTGGGAAAATCGAGGAGTTGCACACACGATTCAATGAATTTCTTTCTCGCCCTTCCTATTTTCCAGTTTTCTAGGTAAACACTAATCAGTGATTATCAACATCACGTGCTTGTGAATCTTTTGTTGCACGTCTAGTCACATTGAAATCTTTTGCTCAGTTGCGACTGTATGCAGTGTTTAACCAATAATACAAATCTCGATTTTGTGTAGATTTTTCAAAAATATCTGAAGTTGAAAGTTCAAGATTTACTTGTAAGGTAAAGAAAAAGAACAAATTTTCAACGAAATGAAAAGAAATTCAAATCTCAAGAAAAAAATTGGAGATATCCCTTTGAATATACTGTATCAACAATTTTAAAACACAAGGACACTATTTTTTGCAGGCTCTCTTTAAATGGGAAAAGAACAAAACAATAAACAATTACAGCATTTTTTAATATTTGGTGGGGAATAAAATTCTTTGCCAGAAATTTATTGTTTGGAAAAAGGGATGATACAGAAAAAAAGCAAGAAAATCTTTTTGAAAGAAAGTCATAGAAGATTATTCCATGGTCACCAGACAAACAATACGGCCTTCTTGTGTGTCAGTGTGCATCTGGCAACCTTTTTTGCCCCTGCACTAGTCAATTTCCAGCTGGATTATCGAGGGGAATGTTCATAGTAGAAAGAGTATCCTACTGTTCTCGCACTTACAGTGGACAGAATTCATCGCAGTTGCAGTCCTGAAAGTGGCAAGATTGGATTTCCAGTGGGACCAAATGATGTGACAAATTTTAGATTCATGTCAGACATTTTCAACAGACATTTTACATGTCCCATATTACAACTAAAAGTTGTAAACAACAAACAAAATTTTGCATACTACTAGAACACACTTCAACGTTTCCAAAACAATCTGGATTATGCAAATTAGACTGTAACTACTACTACTACAGTTTATCTGGTGTTACCTATCATTTCCGGCAAGAACTTTGTTCCTTACCTTATATAAAAATATTACTTTAACTTTGATCATACATTTATAAAAGCATTGTGTATATGTTTAACTTAGAGGAGGAGGAAGAAAAAAGGAATTATATTTCACACCTCTAAAGTCGACTGTAAAACATATCGGACATACTGTACGGCCATGGTTTTTTTTTTTTTTTTTTCTTTTTTTTTTTTTTTTTTTTTTTGTTATTCACACTCAATAATTGAATATGATTCCATTAGAATAATTTTGTGTTCAGATGGCAAAATGTTTTGTCACTTTTCCCAAAAAAATGAGTTTTTTGCATTCCCAAGTCTCATTCGTTAAAATTTTGGAAGGTGTCAAAATTTTGTCATTCTTTTTCAGTTATGTGAAAACAATGGAGGCAAATTGTAAGTTAAAAAGCCACAGTATCGCATATTGGCAAAATATTATTTACAAATTCGCCATCATGAAAATTTAAAAAAGTGACCTAGTATTTTGCCATCGGAGCACAGAATTCATCCTGACTAATTTTTTATTAGTTGTTTGGTATTCTTCACTCTAGTGCTATTGTACTAAAAATCTCCCTCCCTTCTGAAATTTGAATTTCTGATGAGTCGAGCGCAAAATTTTTGTCTACTACTGCACATTTGACTAATCAAGATTTTGACCCTATTTAGGAAGTGTTCAAAGTGTACAGTATTTCATAAAGTACTTGACCTTGCTTTTGCACACTCATGAACAAGTTTTCAAGCTTTTTTTTTAATGGACTAGTTTAGTGTGATTCAAAACTACCGAAGTAAAATAAGTACAGTATGTGCACAATATTTTTTTTAAATCCTTTTTTTACATGAGGAATAAATAACCTAACTGATGTGATCAAATTAAATAAGGATATGGAAAATGTTTTACAGCAAACAGTGAAGTTATTGCACCGTAATTTACAGTTTAAAAGTTGCAAGATCATTTATACGAATTTGGGAGAAGTTACTCTTTGAGCTGACACAATAGGTACAGTCAGTGCTTGTTTTTATGAATTTGTACAAAATCAGTGGTTTGTAAATGGGAAATATCAGAGGACAGAGAACTAGTTCGTAAAGTTGAGTGTAGACTCTATCTATTTTCATTTTTTCTAAGATGTCAAAGAAAGTAAGTTGTTGAGATTCAAAGTTTTCAAATTTGAAAACTTAGTATGTTCTGTAATATATTTAAATTTGTGTATAAATTAGGAGTATAGTAAATACTATATACGAAGGTTTTGACGACAACTGGGTGTTGCGAAGATGATTTTTTTTGGAAAGAAAATTCAACTGCTTTTGTGGGGAATTGAACTTACTTCCTTTCATTTTCCGGGCTAACACCCTAGACCACCAGACTACAAAGTCAACGAATCTTCTCAATCTTTCCTTGGAGCTCGTGTGCTCTAAAAGAGACCATACATGGATGGCTGGACCTGACTCAGGCCAAGCTCACAACTGCTGATGCTGCCACCAGATGGCGAGTTATGAAAGGATGACGTCACTCTCCGCTATCATACGAAGGTTTAAACAACTGGCTGTCACGAAGATGAATTTGTTTGGAAAGAAATAATTCATCTTTGCAATAGCCAGTTGTTAAAACCTTTGTATGGTAGCAGAGAGTGATGCCATCCTTAAAATGTATTTAAACTATAATAACTGGAATAGAGGGTCTACTAGTTTAGAGAAACTCAGGTTAAATGAGGGAGGTTGAAATATATATGGCAAGAGACTAGTGTTTGTGTTCCTGTAGAGGCAGAGATGAATTTTCTTTCTAAAATCATCATCTCCATATATAACTAGTCATTTGAGAAATCTTGTATTAACAAGTGGAGAGAATATATTTCTCCACGTATATGTTGTCAACTGGCTGGTGACCATGTCATTCATAAGGTATTAGTTGATTGCTGCCGCCATTCATGTATAGAGCCATTCAACATATATATATGCTCCAAGGAGAAATATTCTATCTGTTTCCTTAGCCTAAGGGTAGAGGACTCATTCAGAAAAATGAGAGGCTGGGGTTCGAGTCCCTGTGGAGTCAGAGGTGAATTTTTTTATTAAAATCATCTCCAATTATAACCAGTGTTTCGGGAAATCTTGTAAGTGCAAAATTAGTTATGTGTACATTATATATTGAATTTTTTTAATGATCCATATTAGTCGTATAAAAATGTTATGTAATCCAGGCTCTGGTAATAGTTTGTGGAAAATGTAACTTTTACATGATCTACAAACAAATAGCGTAAGAACTTTGGGATAATTTTTTATGATAAAGTTATACAAGTTTTTTTAAATACAGTTGGACCCGCGTATAATGAAGTTGGGGGGAAAAAAACCAGCAAAATTATTTGTTATATGTAAACTTTCTTGTATTCGCACCCTCTTTATAAGCATAGATTAGTAATACGAAATTCATGAAAAATGGAAAAACATTTTAAGTGTAAAAATTCATAATATCTTTGATTGCTATAAGCTAGTCCAACTGTATCGCTTTTTCTTTCCTTTGTGAAAAAATTAAGACTCATGCTTATTTCAATCCTTATAGCCACCAAAAATGTTCAAGGTGTCGGCAAATTCTACATTTTTTTTAGATCATGGAATCAAACATTCGTGAAAATTTTCTTTCTCCTTTGTTAGTCCACAGTTTAAGGATAAACATATGAAAAAAAGTGACAAGAATTTTGTACAGATTGATTTCTAAACAAGATATTTTTTGGATAAAAGTCAGATGATGTGGCTGTGCTAGGTTATTGGGTACCCTTCCCCCCACCATGTGTGTGTTTTAGTTTTATTGAACAATTTTCAATGCATTTCATAGCATGAGCATGGAATGACATTTTGTACAGTTTCTTTTTTTGGGGGGGGGGGGGGGGAAATGCAACCAGGATTTCATTGGGAATTTAGATTAAATTGCATTGTTTTGTGGGGTGGGATTGGAACAGCAAGTAGTTAAATGAAAATTATGTATTAAATACACCAGGGCTTGACAAATCCCCAAAAAAATCTAGGTGTCAAAAAATTTTTACCGGAAGGAGAAGATCCACAATAATACTTTTGACTTTTTCAGGGCATGGCTCTGTTTATTCCAACAAATGATCAAGGAGTGTAAAAATACTTTAGTATCTCCATATGTTTTCATTAAACTCATTTAATCTATGCAAACTAATATGCTTAATATCTGACATTTCTTATAAATCAAAATATGTAGTCAAGAAAGGGCCGTAACTAGGATTTTTGCCACCTGGGGCAAATATTATTTTGGATTCCCCACAACTTTAAAATTTGATAATCCTATAATGTGTTCTTTGTTCCCACCTAAAACTGCCGCCCTTATTCATGTTAGCAGATATTCTGCTATAAATTCCAAACATTTTGGGCTGCTCTCAGCCTAAAATTTAGTAGCTACAGAAAGAAAATTTTAGGTGCTACCTAACACCAATTTTTTAGTTGCCATGGCACCTGGGATTTTTCCCGCCCTCCACATTATCCTGCATGCCATAAAACTCTCAGAGAAGCATTAGCTTTTCGAATGTTGGAATCTGGTCCATTCCCAGCCAGTCAGGAAAAGCTAGTTTTGATAATAATCACTAAATTCATTCAAAAGACCAATATCAATTTATATCAAGTACTGAATAAATAAGTGTCAGAATAAAAATCATGGTTTTTCATTGAAGCAAATGTTTTGTGCCCAGAAATTTCATAATGATAGAAATTGAGCATTTACTTTTCAGTATAATTTCATTATCATCATCCTAATAGGAAATCAGATGCTGTATTTTGTACATTGAAAAATTGTGCTGTCACTTTTGTATTAGAACATCATGCTTTGCTGTGTAATAATTTAATTTTATTCCAACAGATGATCAAGGAGTGTAAAAATACTTTGGTATCTGCATACATTTTAATTTAACTCATCTAATCTATGCAAACTAATATGCTCAATATCGGACATTTCTTATAAATTAAGATTTGCAGTCAAGACAGGACCGTAACTAGGATTTTTGCCGCCTGGGGCAAACATTATTTTGGCTCCCCCACAATTTTAAAATTTGATAATTCTGAACGTAGTTCTGTAAAATGCAATGGATTCATAGAGTTCAGATGTTTGAGAATTATTCAGAATCGTTGACTGAAATTTTCTGGCTTACCAGAAAGTACGGGTATTCACAACATGCTGGTTTCCCTCACTGTTTCCCAGCGTGGTGGCTAATACAGGCAAATATGGTAAATATTTAAGTAAAGCCTTCAGTTCAGTTAGTCATTCAAGACCTGCCACTTTCACTTTAAATATGGGAGACAGATAGCTATACTTCTCAAACATGAAACATGTTTGACTCAGACGTCATAAATACATAGGGCACACATGAGAAATCTTTCTACCATGCACCAATTCATTAGAAATTCTTCAGAGTGATGTTTGTGAGGCACATGTACAGTATTATAGTAATGGTTCAGTTTGCCACCTCTCAAAATGTTTTTTCCTCACTTGGAGCACATTTTATCCCATTGCTCTTGCCTAGGATGGCCAGAAGTTACAGTTTTTCACTTAAACTCACTGTCCCGGAAAAGGCTTTCAACGGTTTTTCCTTGCGCAATCAGATATCAAAGAAATAGAATTATTTTCAATATTTTTTAGGCAGAACTATTTAATTCTTAAATTTCAAACCAAACTATATGCATGCTTTTTAATTGAGAACAGTCTTGAGTAGGTTGTACGTGTACTGTCTCGAGGTATATACAGTGTTACAAAAGAGAAAGGAAAAAATTTTAACAATAACTATCAAGTGCTCTGTCAACTTGTAATGTATGGACAGCTCACAGGCTCGGTACCCCTGGTCCATAAGATATTCGCCTAAAGTACCAAGGGATGTTTAGAGGTGTCGCGAGTTCGATACCCGGTTCGTCCTTGTCAGAAAATTTCCTGACACGTGGGTATAACAGAAACGCCGTCATGACCACAGAAAAAGGTTGCTACCGCAGCGTCCCACACCGAGAGGTTAGCGTACCAATTTCTCGGTGAGTATGAAAAAGGCTGCTGCTCGGAATCGGCAATAAATTGTAGTTCTCGGTCTAGTTAGCCCTCGTGAGCAGAAAATGACCATGGGTGCAACTCAAATGATCAACTCATTAGATGGCGTTATAAGTTTCCATGCATATACTGTACAAATGTACTTCTACATGAATAGTGAAATCAATATTATTTTAGCTATTTCCAATCAAATTTTTAGTTATGTTAGATATTTTGGCCAGAATTCATTATTTCAATGGATCATCGCATCAATTGCCGGTACTGGGGGGGGGGGGATTTCTCTTACTCCAGAAACAAGTGAAATTTTCATTGTTGCCAAAGAAAAAAAAATTATTAAATCGAAGTATGAATGCAGAAATGTGTGTGTGTGACCGCAATGAAAAAGGCTTTTAGAATGGGATTCTAAAAGTGAATGATGATACGATGATGAATAAAATGATAATTAATGATGTAAAAATAGGATCGAGTGCTCGAGTCCCCCCCCCCCCAAGTGATGTAACGCTCACCCCACCCACCCCACCCCCCCTTTCATGGCGTACTCTCTTCGATCTCGTATTTATACGGGATGTCTGACTATCATTGCCTAATCCTGATGCTTTACTCGTTTTGTTGTTGTTGCCGCTTTGTAGAAGTATCGTGATGATATTTTCGTAGCACGTTGTAAATTGACAATTTCATACTGTAATGCCCGCCAAATATGTTTTGAAAATGTTCCTGATTTTATTAATGGCTTCTGTGTTATATCCCGGTTTTTAATGACGAATTCCGGGATTTGTCCCGGTTTCGCAGGCACCTCATCTGGCCATCTTACTCTTGCCACTTCCTGAAGCAAGACTGACTGGACATCCTCGTTTGTATGTGTATACCTGTGCTGTGTCAAGGCCTTCTCACTATCTTCTGAGTTGATTCAAAACATCCATTTCTTATGGTCACTCTGGTTATAAGAAAGAGTCAGAAATCATGTAGTGCATAATCAGATGGATTGAAGTCCCACCATGATGGTTTTAGGTGACAGAAATTGCATCAGAAGTGATGGGAAACATGTTGATGAACGGTTTTATTTTCGATTTATCCAGGAAAAAGTTTTTATGTTTTGTTGTTGATATCATGTATATGTATGTTGTTTTCATGGCAGTATCAAGGTTGATTCGCACTATAATGGAACATCAACATTAAGTCCAGCATCGGTAACTCGACAAATTTATTTGCTATTTACATTTTCCGTTCAGGACAAAACCGTCAATGTCTCAAAAGGCAAAAATATTTGCCTGTCTCGGCTTCAATCGATATCAGTCCAATCACATGTACTTCTCAGCATTTAAAAGAGTTAGCAATAATTGCATTAGTTTTGGATGAAGGTTATTGATTAATAGCCACACTAAAGAAAGACATAAGGAAGATTAACAGTTACAATCAGCTGTGTTCGTCCTCCATTATTCATTATTTTTTCAAATAGAAATAAGAAATCCTTAACAAATACAGCGGAACCCGTCAACGAATACATTCTAATCCTTAGCAATAGAGCTTGATTGTATTTCACCACCTATTAACGGACATTCCCCGTTAGCGGCCGAAATTTTCATTCCCATTGGTGTCCGTTATCTAGAGATTCCATTGTATATCATTTGAAAAGAGGTAATTAGGAATTTATTTACCAATATTTTGAACCGAGTGGCTGACGCTCACGCGAAGGTTACAAGTTCGCTTTACCAGAAACGCGCCGCACCTGCCAGCAACACGTCACGTCAAACTATTCTTTTCCGTTCTATTCTATTTTGACGAACTATTTTCGAAATTATTTCCATCCTAACAGTTCGTGATGTTGCATGTCTATACTAACGATACCATACAAATTGTATTGAACAATATTTTAACGTCACATTGACGTTCGTTATAGCATGAATCTGCCTTGAGAAAGCCAATTCTTACACAGATTATTTCAGTTCCTGGATTTTGTCACGAGCGCTGCTTTATTTCTGAAGTTTGAATTCCGTATCAGCGAAACAAGGTTTCAGTTCTGTTGTAAGAGCATTTATATCTCATGAATATCAGAAATTGGGTGAATGTATCGTGGTTAGCCATCCTTTTCTCTTCTACAATATTACTTGCTGACAACGAAGATCATGGTCCGTATCAAGGTTAGATGATAGTGCTGTTGATGATGATTTAGATCATCAAGCGTTCAATGACGTGGAAAACTGTATCAGTAAATACCTCGAGGGAGAGAAAAATAATAGTAATTTGTGAAAAAAAAAAAAAGGCTTGAATATTTTTTTCCAAATGGTCCGCAAAGCATTTACGGTGATAACAGGGATCGTGTTCCTTGTGCAAAGATGCTAGTCTTTGTTTATCCGTCACTATCATAATTTTTTTTTTGCTACAACATTGTTTTTTTTTTTTCATTATTACTGTTTTCCCTGTTAAGTGCAACGTTTCGTGAAATTTCTTCTCCTTCGATAACTTTCAACTCGGAGAAGGAAAAAAAAAAGAAAAAAAAAGCATTTCACAGTTTGGAAGTGGAGGTTTCGACATCGTTTCAAGTACGGAAAAAAACAGTTGTTTTGGATTTTTTTAATGTGTCTCCGTGTGTCGTGCTTGTGTATGTGTATTTCGTCCAAACTTTTGTGATTTGTACCAATCTTATTTAATTACACTTTTTCTGTTGTGAAATCGGGAAGTTATTAAAAAAAAATCCTTATGGTTTTGGGAATGCGATCAGAGACTGCTGAGAAAACCGAACCTTCTGGTATGTACGATTTTTCACATTTGCCTTTTTTCCCTTCCGTATTATTTATGGGTCTTTTGTGGAGCCCTGACTTTCACTTTTCTATCTGTCCTTGTCTTTGTGATTAGACTAAGCTCTTTATGTATGTTTATGTGTAAAAAAATGATAGGCAACGTGTTATCTAAGGCCCCTTTCACACGGAGCGGATGCGGATGCGGACGCGGATGCGGATGCGGAAGCGGGTCCGCATACCCTTTCACACGAGCACTGAAGATGCGGGTGTTTCGCCCGCATCTTTAGGTTGAAATTCGTGCATAAAAACTATTTTTTCGCAATTTTTGTAACTGTTTTTCTCCTTCACCCCTGATTCAGTGCCCATATGCAGCCTAGAGGTATTCTTTGGTGGTTTAGTCTAGAGCCACATAGAATATGGGAATAAAGATATCTTCATTCCGATCCTCACAAGTAGTCGATGGGAGAAAATGTCTTAAAATATTTTCAAAAGATTTTGAAAACAAATCTGTCTTTCCGGAAAAATATGAAAGAAAAATTCCAAAAACATCCAATATTCGAAAAATCCAATCCAAAAACATCAAAAACTAATATGTTCCTAAAAAAAAAATTCAGGAGATATCAAAGAATTTGCAAGTAGAAAAAAAGGGGAGGGGTGGGGACGTTCAAAATGTCTGTGCTTAGAAATATTCACATCACAATTCTGTCTTAGGCCTGGATTACAGTATAAAAGTTTTATAAAAGTTAGTTTATAAAACTTGAAAAATGCAACCGATAGGCCGATCAGTTAAGTTCGCTCGAATGTAACAGATGTGTTTATTGATTACATTTTTCAAGTTTTATAGTGTAATACCAGCCTTAGGCCGGGATTACACTATAAAAGTTTTATAAAAGCTCTTTGATAAAACGTGAAAAATTCAACCAATATTATCTTATTGGTTGAATTTTTTGAATGCAAAATGTGTGTGCGTGTGTGTGCACCGGTTGCATTTTCTGGAATGCAACCGATGCGCCTATTGGTTGAATTTTTCAACTTTCATAAAAGTTCTTTTATAAAACTTTATAGTATAATCCCGGCCGGATTACACTATAAAAATTTTATAACAATTATTTAAAAAAAAGCAACTAATAAATTTATCGGTTGCATTAGAGCAAATGCAACCGATAAATTTATTAGTTGCTTTTTTCAAGTTTTATAAAATAACTTTCATAAACCTTTTATAGTGAAATCCCATCCTTAGATTAGTCTCACTTCTGAAATATAAAATTTCATTTTTTAAGTTTATAGACTGAATATTGAGTAAAATAAACTTGTAGGTATCGGGGGAACCACCAAAAATATTCAAGTGCTAGGGTCTTCAAACGACTTAATCCGGCCCTGAGTGAACGTCGTACGTGGATAACGTTGTTTAATAAAAGTATTTTTTTTAAAGTTTAAAAAAATTAACTGATTAAAAATTTAAAAAAATAACAAATATTTAAAATAATATTTCAGATATTTATATTTTTAAATAATTTAAAAAATTTAAAAAGAAAAAAATTAAAATTTTTAAATTAAATTTAAAAGTTATTAAAGTATGTAGTCAATTAAATATTCGCAATGAACAGAACGGCTTATCATTTTTGTTCCGTCAGTGGCCCTTGTTGGCAGGTTTTATTGCATCCGCTCCGTGTGAAAGGGCCCTAAGGGCCCTTTCACACGGAGCGGATGCGGGTCCGGAAGAAGTTTTAACAATTGGAATATACTGCGCCTTTCAGACGAGCCGAAAAATCTCCGCACCTAGGAAATGTTCATGCGGGTCCGGACGTCGTCCGCATGTGTCAAAACCTAAGTGCGGGCTCCGCATCCGCACATAGAAGTTTTGACAATAGGTTTATTCGGGGCTATTCAGACGATGCGGATGCGGAGCGAATTCGTCCGCATCTTTGGGTACTTTTTGAAGGTGATTTTTCACGGAATTTTTTTTAATTATTTGCCATAATGATAAAATGACCATCATAAAACACCATATGATGGTCCCTGCTCATTAATATAATGTACCTACATACGTCTATCCCTTTGTTTCGTTCTGAGATTGAGATATAGCAACTTTAACTGCCTTTTGTCCATACTTTACAATTTTATACAATAAAACCTGCCAACAAGGGCCACTGACGGAACAAAAATGATAAGCCGTTCTGTTCATTGCGAATATTTAATTGACTACATACTTTAATAACTTTTAAATTTAATTTAAAAATTTTAATTTTTTTCTTTTTAAATTTTTTAAATTATTTAAAAATATAAATATCTGAAATATTATTTTAAATATTTGTTATTTTTTTAAATTTTTAATCAGTTAATTTTTTTAAACTTTAAAAAAAATACTTTTATTAAACAACGTTATCCACGTACGACGTTCACTCAGGGCCGGATTAAGTCGTTTGAAGACCCTAGCACTTGAATATTTTTGGTGGTTCCCCCGATACCTACAAGTTTATTTTACTCAATATTCAGTCTATAAACTTAAAAAATGAAATTTTATATTTCAGAAGTGAGACTAATCTAAGGATGGGATTTCACTATAAAAGGTTTATGAAAGTTATTTTATAAAACTTGAAAAAAGCAACTAATAAATTTATCGGTTGCATTTGCTCTAATGCAACCGATAAATTTATTAGTTGCTTTTTTTTAAATAATTGTTATAAAATTTTTATAGTGTAATCCGGCCGGGATTATACTATAAAGTTTTATAAAAGAACTTTTATGAAAGTTGAAAAATTCAACCAATAGGCGCATCGGTTGCATTCCAGAAAATGCAACCGGTGCACACACACGCACACACATTTTGCATTCAAAAAATTCAACCAATAAGATAATATTGGTTGAATTTTTCACGTTTTATCAAAGAGCTTTTATAAAACTTTTATAGTGTAATCCCGGCCTAAGGCTGGTATTACACTATAAAACTTGAAAAATGTAATCAATAAACACATCTGTTACATTCGAGCGAACTTAACTGATCGGCCTATCGGTTGCATTTTTCAAGTTTTATAAACTAACTTTTATAAAACTTTTATACTGTAATCCAGGCCTAAGACAGAATTGTGATGTGAATATTTCTAAGCACAGACATTTTGAACGTCCCCACCCCTCCCCTTTTTTTCTACTTGCAAATTCTTTGATATCTCCTGAATTTTTTTTTTAGGAACATATTAGTTTTTGATGTTTTTGGATTGGATTTTTCGAATATTGGATGTTTTTGGAATTTTTCTTTCATATTTTTCCGGAAAGACAGATTTGTTTTCAAAATCTTTTGAAAATATTTTAAGACATTTTCTCCCATCGACTACTTGTGAGGATCGGAATGAAGATATCTTTATTCCCATATTCTATGTGGCTCTAGACTAAACCACCAAAGAATACCTCTAGGCTGCATATGGGCACTGAATCAGGGGTGAAGGAGAAAAACAGTTACAAAAATTGCGAAAAAATAGTTTTTATGCACGAATTTCAACCTAAAGATGCGGGCGAAACACCCGCATCTTCAGTGCTCGTGTGAAAGGGTATGCGGACCCGCTTCCGCATCCGCGTCCGCATCCGCATCCGCTCCGTGTGAAAGGGGCCTAACACAAACGACGCTTTTTTTTTTTTTTTTTTTTCGAAATTGCAAAGCATACGGTGATACGCCAAATCCCTCTTTTCCGACATTTGCGGACACCAGAAGTTTTTATTTTTTTAAACTTTTAATTTTACATAACCAGTTCTTGTATGTGTGGATTTGTTTGAATGACGCTAGAGATTCTCAATATTGCGTCCATAAGAAAATGTAAGATTTATCTAGATACAGTCAATACTACATCGATGTTTTTTGAATGATAAAATCAGTATATTCTTAGTGGTTGTTGAATCTTACGCATTCAGTTTTGAGTTATTCAAGCGTTTGGTAAAATTGGAGGTGGGAGTTTTCTTTGCGTAGTTCTTAAAACCTTTACAACACTTCGATCGCAAACTTCAGTAAGGTGTTGTGTAAGGAAAGATTCCGGAGGGAGGGGGGGCCTCTGTGAGAAAAGAATTAACTCATTGTTTTTCCCACTGCTATATACTGAATATTATTTTGTTGAGACGTCCGTGACCTTTTCATTAACACAGGCGTGTCCGTCCCAGGACGGAGCGGATTTTTAACGGAAAAAAGAGTAAACACGGCTCCCTTCAGGCTCCCTTTGCTCCGGATACCATACCCTTCTGCCCTCCCTAAGTTGCGGCCCTGATTGTGCTGGATGACTATTTCGTTAGAGCCCCCCCCCCCGACTTTTTCAACTTAAATAAATGCTTTGTATATAAATGATATGAAAATATGTATCAGGAACTGCTGGTAATCGATGCTTAAAATAATCTCCTGCTACTTCCATGCCCACTTGAGTGTGTGTGTGTGTTTTTTTTTCAAATTCTGGATATTTTCTCATTGTGTTGACGTTAATGGCTTGAATCTTCTGGCTTATTGTCTTTGAGCTGTTCAAATTTTTTTTTTTTTTTGGTGTTTTTTTATTTTTGCCCTTCAGTACCCTTCCTAATAAAAGGCATCAGAAAGGCATTAGCCGTTAGCATCAATCATTGAGGAAAGTGTTACTGAATTTAGAGGAAACTCATTTTCAAGTGTACTTGGACGTAACTGGAGAGGATTTCCAGTAACGATCAGGAGCAGATCCTTTCTTGTTTTGTGAATGAAGTCCACCAACGCCCCTTAACTGGTGCACTGGTAAAAATTGCTGATTGGCGTTAAAGCCTGTAAGTAAAAGTTTTTTTCCACATCATTGAAGGTGGTTGAATGTGTAAATTTTCAAGCCATTCGCTTAATAACCCTATTTTTAATAAACAATTTTTTATAAAGAGAATTACTCCGTTTAATATTGGATAAATCCAAATAGTTGAATTGCTAGGACATCTAAAACAGGGGGTTGCTAACCAGTGGGGGGTGGGGTCCTTGAAGAAATTACAGGTCTCCTTGACCATACACACGTGTGAGAAAATTATTAACTTATTGTTTTTTAATGGAGTCTATGGACGTCATCTCATTGGCGCAAAGGGTTAAGAGAACCCTTGCTCTAAAATTTCTAACCAGGTCTTCACAGGCAGTTTTGATCTCGAAAAACGGAGAATTCCCCCCCCCCCCCCCGCCCCATATTTCATAAACCAAGAATGGTACGTATGGAAATCACTTTTTGGCGATTAAATACGCGATCTTGAAAGAAACCATATTTATAGAGAGAAAGATTTCAAGGAAACTGAGTGCTCGCGTCCTTATTCCTTCAATATCACAACAGCTACGGCTAGGAAGTGCAATGTTCATTTCCGATCAAGAATAGAATCAAAGATAAAGATTCCGCCGTTTTACACTGTTGAAAAGAAATATTCGTTCGAAGCTTGGCTCGATCCAATTTTTTTTCTTTTTCTTATACTGACAGAAAATACAAAAACAAATTCGATGGGGTAATATGTTATCCGTTCACACCAGTCCAAACAATTTTTCCATGTTTAGTTTTTTTTATACGAGTTTGAAAACCAAGTAGAAGGAAGTCACTTAGTCAAAGTGCGCATTGAAAAATGATACTGTATTTAATGATATACTATATTGTATGATATATACAGTCGACATTAACGACCCCCTTCGTCCCGTCGAAAATTGACATTATATTGGGAGGGTCGTTATATCGAAACTAAAATATATATATGATAGTCGTTCTATGAAAAAAAATTGGGACTTATCCTACCGGTCGTTGTAATGGAATGGTCGCTATAAGGTGGTATCGTTATAACGACCGTCGACTGTATAGATATTTATACATGTTAAAATACTGATACGTATTTTAGTTTTTAAATCGTCACTCATTATGATATTCCTGATATTTCGATTATCTTTCAGTGAAAAAGTTTGTTTTGATGGAGTAAATCACAAAATTGAATTAATTGGCAGTTTCTTGGTAATTTGTATGATTTAGCAGTAATTTCCAGATCGCTAAAATATGTATTTTTGGTTAGATCTAGATGTTGTCCGTATGATGCTGAAAGTAGTATGCCGAGGGGAACTAGGAAAGAAAAGTCATCTGGTCTCCTCAGGTAATCTAACCCAGGTCGATACCAGATGACTTTTCTTTCCGAGGTCACAAAGTCTCTTTCCTGATGTATTGGGCTGAGGAGAACCATCTCACTCTTTCTACTGTCCCACTTAAGGGCATTTGCTGAAGTTAAGGAACGCTGCTAAGCTCTACTTCAGTGCCTCACGCCACAGTTCGAAATATGGAGGGCGAGGTCGTGTCGCCCGTGGTGTATGTGGTAGTGCATTTGCCCGGTTTGCAAGAGGATCTGGGTTTGATTCCTGGCTGAGACTAGATGACTTTTCTTTCCGAGTTCACCTCAGCATAATACCCAGAAAAAAAAAAACTTTCCTGAAAGAGAAAATCAACTACCTATAATTGAAAGGTTTGTAATACCGAATTGTCGGTGTATATCTTTATTTTCTCTCCGTCACACCGCCTCCCACTGATATCCTCGTGCTCGAGAGATTACTATCACAATTGCCGACATGCGCTCATGCATCTATTTCATATCTTTAAAACTGAAATTATTGTTTTTTTCCCCCGCTTTACCTGCGCAATGCCGAATTTAGACTGATAAGATCACGCGTAAAAATATATCTCGAGCTTTTTCTCTTTCCGTGATAGATTTTAAATAGGTTTTTTTAGCTTTCATAATCTTTGAACAATAGCTCAAGGACGTCTCCGACATCGTCGTTTTTAAATGTACTTTGGCATAATTTCCCGCAAATTGTTCGATACTTAAGTTCTGTAGTCATTAATTGTTGTTTCATTTTTTTGTTCCTCGTTTTCGAAGTGTCATTGCCTACATTATATCGATTTCGCTGCCATTCTTTTTATTCCAACACTTCATCACATGACTCGAATTTTAGCTTTGGTTACTTTCCTTAATTCACGCGTATTAAAAAACAACTGAATCGCTTCATGCAAAAAGGGTGCTAAAATTTACGTTTTGAAATTTTCCACTTCGGGATATGCTTTTATATGTTATATGTCTCTAAAGGACATCATTTGTAGTGCCTGGTAAAAGATATCCATACCTAAAATTTTAGAATTTATGAAGAAAAGGCTAGTCTTGAACACTTTTTGCTTTTTTCTAAAAACTAGTTTTTGTGACTAATGCCCTTTCTTTTTCAGAAGCGACTTTCATTGTTTTGAGCAGCGTCGTAACTAGCAGAGGGTGGGGCAACTGCCCCGGGTGGCAAAATATAGAGGGCGGCAATTTTAGGTGGGTGTACCGTTGTAAAATTGTCGAATTTTAAAGTTGTGGGGGCGGCAAAAATCCTAGTTACGGCCCTGGTTTGAAGCAGGATGTTTTATCCCAGTGATGACAGTTTTGTTTCGCGGAATATCAATGAGTCCTTTGTCCACCTATATGAAGTTTAGGCATCTTTTTCCTCACTTATGTTTTTACTTTCTGGAACCCTCGTAATCTCCGCCTATTTGTCATCCGGCTATCGTTTTACCTGCGAAAAGTTCAAGTTGGGTCAGAATATTTTGTTGGGGAAGCCTACAAACGTGTGTGTGTGTGCGCCTAGATCACAGGGTTGTTAATTTTTTTTTAACCGTGGCCAATCCATAGGCGGAGATAGACTTGGAAGTCTGGGGGGCACGATGGTGATGATGTCAATTCATATATACATTAGATCTGTCCACTCCACTTTTGACGCTGGAGGGAGGGGGCAATGCCCCCCCCTCCCGTATCTCCGCCCATGGGCCAATCGCTTTCCCTATCTTGCTTTTTCTTAACGATTAGACTTCACTTGGAGCGGCAAAACCAGTTTTTTGATACTAAGATGGAGGACGATGTGTCTATCCTCCTTTCTGGGTGCCTTAGTACGACCCATTAAGGTAGTTCCAGCGCCCAAGTTTGGATTACCACCCAAGGGTTAAAAACTCCCGGCCCAAGCCAATACCTTCTATAGCAGAAAGCCTTCGCGCGTGTTTCGTGACGTCACTGAAGTCTTCCATTTGACCTATGGTCATTGGCTGTATTGCAAAAAAAGGGTAAAGATTTCGCATACGTCGGACTGCTATATCCTATGGCTACAGTTGAAATGGTCGACTTCAGTGACGTCAAAGCTTAGCGCGGAGGCTTTTTGCTATAGAAGGTGTTGCCCAGGCAGGTATGTTTAAAAAGTGTTACGATCTATCTTACGAAGGATTGATCTTCAGCTATTGTAAGCGGCGCACGCAGGAAGGGGCACAGGAAACGTGCCTCTCCCCCCCCCCTTTCAAGATGATCAAAAATTAAAATATTGAAATAAAATGAAAATATCTTTAGTACGATATCTTAATTTTTGTTTATTTAAAATGCTTTTTGAATTTATTCGTCAAAATTTCTCTGGATTTTTCTTGTGCCCCCTCCAAAGGTCAATTCTACTTGCATCTCCGGTGAATGTTGAAAGAAATGTACATGTAGAGTAGCGGTTCTCAACCGGTGCTACGTGGAGTACTTGGGACTCCGTAGCCGCTCGAGGAAAATAAAAAAAAACAGTAAATTTGTAAAATAATTATAAATGTTTTTGCTTTTATTTTTAAATAATAAAAATAAATCTGTAACTTCGATGAATAAATAAAAAAGCAGGCGTATACGGGGCTCCGCCATAGAAATTCTATTCCAGGAAGAGCTCAGCCAGTCAAAAAAGGTTGAGAACCGCCAATGTAGAGTGTTTCTGTATTGTTGGACTATAGCCGTGTCTCCATTCAAACTCAGAAGCACAAGTGAAAACGCCATCACTCTTGAATTCTAATCTCATTTGCATCGTATTTCCGGCTTTTCATTTCCAGTATATTTCATGCTATTCAGGGTTCTTTCGCAGTTTTCTTCAGCATGATGTTTGCGTAACATGAAAATTCAAGCAGTTACCATCTTTACTTCAAAATATGGGATACCCATCGCAGCATCAGCAGAGCACGAAACAAGCTCACAACTCTCACAACATAAATGCGTTAGAGCCATCCATATATATGCACGCACACAACACTTTGTGCCGAATGTACCAATTCGTTAAAAATTCCGCAGAGGAATGTGTACGAGGTAAGTGTACGGCTAAGTATTGGTAGTATTTTAATTTTGAATCGCGTCAGTGTACAGTTGTATGGTGGATGTTATGATCGTAAGAAGGCTAAAGTGGTGAAATATGAGCTGAGTAAATTTACCTGAGCCTCGTGTACACATAAATTGGAATACAAATGACCTAAACTGCAATTTTAGAACCATTCACGGCATTTCCTTAAGAAAAAAAGTTTTTTTCCGCTTTATCTCAATGAAGTGGTGACATCTCGAGGTGTTTCGAGACATGTTTACAAGAAGAATGATAACGTAGAACTTGGTGCATAAATGTTGTTGTGCAGTGTTCAGTCGATTAACAAACTTCTTGGAGGGAAAGTTCCGACGGCGGTGTCTTTGCGTAACAAGAATTGTGCAATCACTACGATGGAGTTGTCCGCCGTAATAAATTATGTCCGGTCCGTTCATTTCTGTATAAAGAGCTCCATCATATGTGGTAGCATTGGTCCCGTTATTTTTGAACAGATTTCGTCCATTGTCTGGATAATTAGAACTTTTATCCTCTTGTTTGTGTGTTTGTGTTTCCTGTTCAGATTGTTACGTGGGAAACCATTCCGTGATTCAAGGACAAATTATATTTGAGTGAAAGGCCTTTTTTTTGTTTTTTGAAAGAAACATGACGTCAACCGTTATTGCGTATACCCGTACTTCGAGCGGAGGTTATAAGATGGGGGGGGGGGGGGTTGTTCTTGTCGTTCTGTCCGCGTACAATTACAAATGGGTTCATTCAGGAATTTATCGAATTTTTTTCTTATGTTGAATTGCATTGATGAGAGTAGGGTTTCCCAATTCTCCATACCTTAGACCCATATTTCATCTCTTGCCCGGAGCGTTTCAGAACATTTATTTTGCGGTTATATGTTTCGGTAACATTTGAAGTTTACTGAAGATATGAATAATGTGATTGATGCAAACTTTTTACTTAACC
Source organism: Pholcus phalangioides (assembly GCF_987345545.1). Taxonomy (NCBI): domain Eukaryota; kingdom Metazoa; phylum Arthropoda; class Arachnida; order Araneae; family Pholcidae; genus Pholcus; species Pholcus phalangioides. Next base: position 55,230,562 of record NW_028301601.1, read on the forward strand.
AAATTTTAAGATGTACAATGTGTACAATGCGTTTTTGCATACATATCTTCTCATTGTCATGTTAATTTTTTAGTGAAGTGATCAAACATCAAAGCAAAACCGAATCCGAATGTTATTCATTTGATAATTGAAATAATGCTCAGACTTCATTTATTTGTCATTCTTAAAACGTAAATTTAAAAGGCGTAGAACATTGGTTGGTTGATCAAGATCTGATTAATTCAATCTCAGCCTCTCCAGGGCCGTAGCGTACCTTCTCAGGGCCCCTTGAAAGGGTTATTATTATGCAAAATAAATGTATATTTAATAAAATTCGTCAAAGTATTTTGCTGATTGAAGAAATCCTTTTCTTTACATGAGAGAACGGGAACTTAGGCCGGCATTGCACTATAAAACTTTTGTAAAAGGTATCAATAAGCGTATCGGTTACATTCGAGCTTAATGTAACCAATAGTCTTATTGGTTGTTTTTCAAATTCTGTAAAATATCATTTATCAAACTTTTATGGCCGGGATTACACTATAAAAGTTTTAGAAACGTTCATTTATAAAACTTGAAAATGCAACTAATAAGCGCATTGGTCACATTTGCTCGAATGTAACAGATGCGCTTACTTTCTGCTTTTCTTCAAGTTTATAAAAGAACTTTTCTAAAACGTTTATAGTGTAATGCTGGTCTTAGGCCGGGATTACATTATAAAAGTTTCATAAAAGTTCATTTATAAAACTTCGAAATACAACCAATGAGGGCATCGGTTGAATTTGCTCGAATGTAACCGATAATTTTATTGGTTGAATTTTTCAAGTTTTATAAATGAACTTTTATAGTGTAATCCCAGCCATAGACCGGCTTTTTTGCTAAAGAAGTATGATAGTGTAATGGTGAACTTAAGCTAATTTTGATAAAGACGAAGTAAAAATAAATTTGAAATTTTAAGGAAAGATCTTTGTCAAAGAACTTTTATAGTATAATGCCGGCCTTTTTAAAGTTTTATAAAACTGGACAAATAAGCTCATCGGTGACATTTGCTCGAATGTAACAAATGAGCTTATTGGTTGCCTTTTCTAGTTTTATAAAAGAGCTTTTAAAACTTTTATCGTGTATAAGTTCAACTTTCGTAAAATATAATCGGATTCATGGTGTTAAGTCTCTTCCTGTAATAATTATTACACGAGTATGTACATATGTTTGTACGTATTATAATTGTGTGTAAATGACACCACAACAGAAGACTAATTCTTAACAATTGCAAGCGTATTTTTTGCTTCATATTTTTGGGGTATTAGTTTGGTGAAAATGCAATTTTTCGTTTCCTTGATCAAAAATTCGGAAACGAGAAATCGTCAAAAAGTCTCGGTAACCTAGTCTAAGTTATGTAGGTGACATATGGACCTTCATTAACCATCTGCCTCAGTGCCCTAATTACAACACACCGGGATTCACCTTGAATCGTTTTCAACAAGGGGGGACATTGCTCTGTGTCTCGAATAAGCATCCGAGGAAAATATTAAAAAAAGAAAAAAACTGAAAAAAAATTATAAATATTTTTGAACAACAAAAATAAATCAGTAACTCTGATGAGTAAACAAAAAATTAGGCCTACGGGGCTCCGCCATACATACTATATACCAGAAGGGACGCCGCGAGTCAAAAAAGGTTGAGAACCGCTGTTTTAACAGAATGGAAAAGTTCGCGAAAGAACGTATTAACGCACTGGAAAACAGCAATGACGAATCCGTCTTCTCCATCAGGAGTTGCGACGCAATAGCCGTTCGGGGTGTCTACGATAATGAAAAAGTGACGACATTAAAAATAAGGTCACGAAATAAGTGCAAAAATAGGGAGTGAAAACAGATGTACTCGGATTTAATTTTTTGTGAAAATAGAATCATTCTATTAAATTTCTAATAGTTTAATCATTATTTTCTATAGTTTAAGTTAAAAATAATTTAAGTCTATATAGTTTTTAATCACTGTTAAATTTCTTAGAATTTCTAATAAATATTCTAAGAATGATGCAGCAAAATAAGGTATCTCAAACTATGTTGAATCAAACAGAGGTAATGATCAAGAGCGAACTCAGAAAGAAACACTTATCATTTTAAATATGAAATGGGTAAATTCTTGTAAAAAAATCAAGATCAAACGTTCAAAAATGCTTGAAACTGAGGAGAACAAAAGCACAACTTAGACTTGCAGCAGTGGCAAAAACAAGAAAAATAATTACCTTTCTAATGAGTGTTTCAAGTCTCTCCTGTAGTTTTTTCTCATAATTAGTGATTAACAAGTCTACAAGCTAAATTAAAAACACTCATTTTCAAATTAGTTTTGACATCTGAAACACCATATGTTGAAATGCCTCTATGTTAAAAGCCTCTCATTTATTGATATTGTAGAGAATGTAAAAATGTATATATTTCTTCTAGAGGAAATCTATGTATTTCGTGCCGTAGGGGGTGGCGGCACCCCTTCTTTTGAGCTGAGATAGCACTGTTTTTAAAGTAAAAAGAGAAATCCTGTGTACGCTACTGCGTATATGTGTATAAAAACTATTTTATTTACTGCCAAAATTTTGAAGTATGTGCTACAAAACTGATAAGTGCTGCTGCAAAAATCAAATTTTCATTTTCCACCCCTATATCTCTCGAATTCTCGATACCAGTACCGTCTTAACGCATGGGCCCACCCGGGGGCCTTAAGAGAAAGGGGCCCCTCACAAAAATGAAAATCAGTTGAAATTTTGGAGAATTTGTCAGGTAAGGGCCGCAGAAAAATAACCTGGCCCGAGGGTCTATGATTCTCTTAAGCCGGCCCTGCTCGATAGAACGATAAACCCTCTTTAACGATATTTTTTCTTGGTCCGCAGAGTATCGTCATTTCGGGGGTTTCAATGTATAATAAAATTGTTGGAGGTACCCAGTCTGTGAGGACAACTTCGAGGCTTGAATAAGAGCTGACCCCCCCCCCCCCCTCGTTAAAAAGTCTCACCACAGAGAGCAACAGGCCTACAACGACAATTATTCAATCATTACACTTCATTCACAGTTAGAAAAATGATGGTAGATGGCATCACGTTAAATTCACAACACGTACACACACATTCTAGCACGCACCGAGTCTTTAGAAGTTCCGCAGAGGAATATGGACGTCGGGTTTAGTAGTAGTCAATGTAGCCTATATTGTCATATGCAATAATGTGGCCTGGGTATGTCTTGGTTTAGCGGTATATTACGCACTTGCGCCTACGCAACAAAACTTTAGGAAGTTCAAGTTATGGCGGATTTCGATTTTTTTTAAACCGAAATTTGCAGTTCTGTGCGCATGTCTAAATACGGCTATGATTGGCACCATTTATCCAATGGATACAAGACCCGTCTACCCGGAAGACGGTGCACTAATCATTGTGCTTCCAGGCGGCTCGATGAATTGATTTGATGGTCATAGTATATGGCAATGATTATAATGAACAGATTTAATTCATGGGGAAGTGTTTTCAACCTCTTCCGTCTTTCATGCCGATTAACAGAATAAAACATCCGTGCGATGCTTTTATTCCGTTAAATCAACACGTGCTCAAATCAAAAGAATGATAAATCCTTAACTACAACATGAATGGAGTGTCAATAGTATATTTACTGCGTATAAAACAACCATACTCACATCGAGCATTCTTATATGCTGCATGTAGTATCGTTATGTTCACGAGAAAAAAAAAATTGTACATTTTTCGTGACTGTTCAAGATCGCTTGTGGAGCCGTATACAGTCCGTAGGATTCCGACGACGAATGGCATTATCTAGCTTGACGAAAGAAAAAATGCGGAAATATGTTTTGTTAACGCAGTCCTTGGGAAAAAAAATACACAGTATTTTTTTAGTACTACTTAAAAAAAACTTCATTCAAATCATAGAATTCTATCTCCATAATTGAATGGTGAACTTTGATTGGCATTTGTTAATGACAGTTCATCAGAAGACTGTAACGATGACTGACTGAAACTTGTGCCGCATCCGTTCTGTTTTGAAAAAGTGGCCGTCAGTGAAGGTTTCGATTCCCCCCCCCCCCCATCACCAGAATTTCTGCAGAAAGACAAGAAACGTAAAAAATGGCAGCGGCAGTGACGTCAACTATGTTATATTGAATCACTTGTCTCTCTCTCTCTCTTTCTCTTCCCCCCTTTGGCGTTTGTCGGCTTGTTTCACGCGCTACGTGATGAGAGCAAAGACGACGATGATGCGATAGCCTTCCTGGTGTTTGTATATTGTGTCTCAGTTTTTTTAATGTCGTCGTCGTTGTCCTGCTATTAGCTGTCTTCGTTCCAGTGCAAGGACTAACTAGGACATTAGTTCTGTCTCTCACCTCCCCCTTCCTTTTTTCCTTGAGGCATTAGTGAGTACTTTGTTTCTAGTCGTTTAATGACCCTCGGGCCATAATGAAAGCCGTGGTAGCTTATTTTAATCCGCAACGTATTAAATACAGCGGAATGCAATCAGATAATGAAGCGGAAAAGAACAACCCCAAGACTCGTAAATACAAGATCATTGCTGGTAAGTTGTCTCTGTGGACTTTTTTTTTGTAATAGGCTCTATCTGTAGGTTGTCATTGGCACAAATACAGGCCATTAACTTAGGAAGATCAGGTGATATTCAATTATGTAATTAAATGATTCCTTTTATCATGTCAAACGATCAGCGAATCACCAGAGAAATCTTCGTATCTCATACATACTCTGTGATGATAGATGTTTTCCGAGAACAGTGGTTCGCTACCTGTGCTTCGTGACCACGCGAGAAAAATGAAATAAATCCGTATATACAATAAATAAATAAAAGAAGAAGCCAAAGGAGCGAGCTTTTTGAGTGATAAAGGTTGGGAGCCACTGCCATAGAGCATGGGTGCTCTGAAATTTCAGTTTTCCGGCCATGTTTCGGCCCCGGGGTTACTTTTTGAACTGAAATTTATTAACATAACACAAACACACATGCATAAATACATACACAGAAAGTAATAACAGGACATTCGCAAACATACACATGCATAACATGGTCTTCTACCGTTGAGCCTGAGGAATCTGGTACGATCCGTCCAAGCCAAACCATTGAAGCTTCATACAGGTGGTAAACACATTCCAAAGCATAGTGAATAGCATAATCTTGAGCATTTTTTCAAAATAAAATTAGAAGCCAATTCTGAATAATTTCAGAACGGTATCCAAATTTAATCATGCATCTTTGATTTGAAGTAAGGAATTATATATATTTATATCATTGGTTATTTATATAGTTGATTATAGATTTCTTATACGATTTTTGTCAGATTTTGATCACGGTTTAAGTTGTTATAGTTTTTGGGGGGGCAAGATAGGTATTTGGAAGATTGTTTTTTTTAGGTTTGTGAATGTCGTAGGGACATTCCCGCCTGCTTTCCGGGTTTGATTCATTTTTTATTTTCAACCACAAGGGATTTATTTGTATAAACGTTAATATTTTTACTACATGTAGTTTGCTAAGATTGAAACGAAAATCGTTTACATAACGAGCTCTATTTGAATGGAACATTGCACGTATTTCATTTCGTTAATAGGAATAGTGATCTAATTTACGTTTGATTCATATTCACCCTACTCAGACGCACATAGTGTACCGAATCGAGGAAAGAACCCGGGCATAATAGATGGTCAGAAAGAAATCCATGAAAACTACTTTTTAGACTGAAAGTTCAAATATTTAAGTAATTTAGTCTATTGTGAATGGCAGGGCATGAGCCTTCTATTTTAAATTTTTGTGCAATGTTATTCCAAGATATTTAATTTCTTCGGTTTCATTTATTACGAGACATCAATTGTTTACTCCCAAGCATTTTTCATTATGACAATGAATTATGAGATTTTCGGTATTGTTCCTATTGGTATAAAGTTGAAATTTTATATATTTAGTTTTAGCAAAGTTCAACGATAATTTATTATTTATTTCCCAACTTTTTAATATGCCAAGATCATGTTCAATGTGATGTTTTAATGTCAAAAGGGTATTCTCAGTTATTACAAGAGCCGTGTCGCCAGCATAACTTACGACATTGATTACTATGTAATTCAAGATATATTATTTACATAAATTAGAAATAAAACTGGACCCACACAGATCCTTGTGGGACGCTATTCTTTATGAATAAAAACTCACGTTTACGGACCCTATTGCCACAATTTAAAATCGAGATTTAACAAAACAAATTAAGGGAGAAATAATTGGAGTAAAAGAAAGTAACGAAGAGTATTCAAATAATTTCGATATCATTGGTTCCAAGGTCAAATTTTAGAGATATTATACTTATTATATATATATATATATATATTTATTTATTTTTTTTGTAACGAAAGTTTTAATTAAGTAAAACCTCTCTTTTGCGGACACCGGTGGGATAAAAAAATGCGTTCGTAAAAGAGAAGTGACCGTTTATCAGGGGTTTTGACAATCATACTTTTATTATACGTGAGGAAAGTATTATTTGGCCGTAAAACATGGGTGACCGCATGTGAGAGGTGCCCGTTGAGAGAGATTTGTTGTATTAAATAAAATTGTCTTTTTTTTTTTAAACTGATTAATCATTTTTGAATGAATACATTGAAATGAAATTTAACGGTAACATGAATCTTTCTTTCACGAGTCTTTTTGTGGTCGGATCTTCGAACCTGTGCCCCCCCCCCCCCCCCCAGTTTTTATCTACGTTAACTCCCTTCACAAAGAAAAGGGTCCAACCAACACTGCACGAATTAACTCGTTGAGAACTAAATATGAATGAAAAACCACTGATTAAGTCAATTTAAACTCGCTTGTTCTAATTACTATAGTGCTTTTCTCTGTTTAATTACATCGAAAGCGATAATGATATACGGTCGATTCCGCTTGCATTTTTCGAGAAACCGTAACTAAAAACGTTATAAGTGTCAACTTTTGTTACAGTTTTACACCGACCATAGCTTTTTTATGTAGTTTTTAATTTGATAACAAACAGTAAATAAAGAAATTTAATAAGAAGCAATTAGGGGCCGTTCGAGTATTACGTCTGCAGATTTTTAGCAATTTTTTACCCCCCCCCCCCCCCCCCGTCAGCAAAATTTCGTCAGCAGCTTACAATATTTCATATCTTCAAAAAAGGGTAGTAACCTACACCCCCCCCCCCCCCGTCATCAAAAGTCAGCAAATCCGAACCCCCTTATGCTAACGTAATACTTGAATGACCCCTTACTTTTTATTCCATTTAATATTCTCGTGTCGTGTATAATTTGGTCATAGTTTGCAGGGAAAAAAAACCCCATGAAATATAGAAAGAAAAGAAACTTGCAATTCGATTGATTTACAATTCATCTTTAAACCTAGGCTTTCTTTCTTAAGAAATTCATCATAGATTTTTTCTCCCTCACTCAAGTTACACTATAACTGTCAAGATTCCGTAAAATCTGCATAACATCACGTGGCACATTTTCTTGCCCACCACAAAATATCGAAACGCTTCCAATCCTTTCATTGTTTCTGCGAACGTTGGAACTAATGGTGATTGTGGTTGTCATCCACAAATTTAAGAACGTTTATTTTTTCTTATAAGCTTCTTTTTCTTATCGCTTTTGTTCTTAACTTGCTGCGAAACATCTTGACTCGAACTGTGCTCGGCAAAATCTACCGACCAGACCAGAATTAAATTTTTAGCGGATTCCCAGCCCTCTGGCCGACTGGCAGCATAAAGACTGGCCATGAAGGTCTATGAGAAATCTACCGCTGTTACTGCTTTCATTTTTCGAAATTTCAGAGGTCTTGAAATCATCGTATTTGCGGTTCTGTGAATAATTAAATTCCAAGAAGTATAGTTGGGAAATCCGCGTTTTCTTATCTGAAAAACTCAAATGCTATTTGAGGCTGGCGTCTGAAAATCTATCAAGTTGTTAGTTTTGTTATTCGTTTGCGGCAATTGATTTTGTATCAATGGATTCAGATGTGGATGAGAAAGACCGTCATTTATTAATTTGTTATATGCAGTCGTTTATAACACCCACTATGAGAAAATTCATTTTTTAGTTCATTTTTATCTAGTGCGGAAAATTTGAATAAGACCGCATGGGGGAAAAAAAGTTACCTCTTCTGAGAACATTTTCTAGTTCTTACCTGTTGGTCTCCCTATTCAGAGACATAACATCGATCAATCTTGTATATTTGATTAATGGGAGGAAAAAGCCCGATGTGAATTTTCCCAACGTTGTAAAGGAAATAGCAAAAAATTTAAACGCTGTATCTGGGAAAAGTTAAATTCACGAAAATTATTCGGGAAAACGCTCTAAGCGGGATCGGCTGCATTTCTGAAATAGCTTTACTGGCCAGATAAGATTCTTTGAATGGGCCTCAGCGCCACCCTTACCAAGCGAAGCGCATGGGTGTGAAATATGTCGGCATCTTCGAAGAACGGTTCATTTTCATAATTTGGTATTTTATTTGAAATGGTCCTAAATATGTTTATAGTTGAAGGTTATCCACCTTGTTGTTCTATTAAAAAAGAAAACCAAAACATTTCTGTAACTGTGTGTGCTGCGTCCGTGTTGCCGCACCTATTGCGCTGCCTTAAGGGTGGTTTTGAATAGGTCAAATTGGTTCGCGAGCCGGAGTTAGTTACTTTTAATTACGGGCGTTAACTCTTATTGCTTGGGTATTTTACTCGTTCACGAAATTTTTAGGAGCATTCATACTTTCATTTCTACCCGTTTCAGAGTAATTTTAGCAACGACGTTTCGCAATGTGGTGTTACGATTATTCATTTAGGCCATACATCACGGGTAATATAAGAGGATTTATATTGAAATTCGTCATTCTGAAAGTTTTTTTTATTCACGTTGAAGCAGGGGTCTTTCAGACAATGCTGGCCAAATTCAAATTTCCCATGAAGCTCCCGTCACACTGAGGTATTTATTGTAATACAGTAAGATAGAATCCAGATTCACAAGGACCTAATATTACGTATAACTTAATAGAAAGGCCCAAAACATAATTAAAGTCTTTTATTTATTTTGAAATATATTTGATCATTATCAATCTTGATTAGTTCTGAAATCATTTGTTTCACCCAATCTAAAATTTTTTGATTAATTCTTTTGATTATTCTGAAATTATTTTAAGTAGTTCTGCAATTATTTCCCTCTCAATAATTATGCAATTACTTTTTAATAATTATGGAATAATTTCTACTACCAATTCTGAAATTATTTCTTTCACTGATTCTTAAGTTGTTTCTTTCTGTGATACTGGAATTATTTGTTATAAAAAATTATTTCCTTCAATAATTCTGGAATTATTCTTTCACACATAAGAAATTTTTATCAGTTGCAAAATAAATTCAAAAACACCGCTTCTTTGAAATACAGCATTGGCCATTTTCAAAGAATGATCGGCGGCCACAGCAAAAAGCTCTGAAGGCCACACGTTGAAGATCCTCTGCGTTAGAGAGAGTTTGCTCGTAATTTTGACATGAAAATACTCTGTTATTATTGGCGCGAGCTCCTTCCATCTTCCGTAAATGAGGACAATGACCTACAGTCAATCTTCGGTTTACGAACTTAATTTGTTCCTGAAGTCTGTTCGTAAACCAAATTGTTCGCAAACCGAAAGAACTTGCGTATACGAATCAATGTAAAATTAATTAATTCGTTCCTGAGACCCCGAAGATTTCTAGTGTAAATTTTTTAAATACTAGTTTACTCTCAAGTGCACAACCTAAAACCGGTTGAACTCATCACACTGACACTGACACTTCTCTAGAGCAGTGGTTCTCAAATTTTTTCACCCGCGGTATCCTTTCACCTTATCAACATTTACCGAAGCAGAGACAATCCCAACAACCTTACGAGATAACGGGCTTACATCCTATACCAGGGCAGAGCCGGACCCAAATCTAGTCTCAATAACTTCATCTATTAGTCTCGGTGTCAAAAAAGCCCCCGAAATTTCTGCCTGCAAAGCAATCTAACCACAATGTCTTCCCAACCGAATTCATGGTTATGTTAACAGTGCCTGACTTTGACGTGATGGGACCTTAGGCAAAATAGGTATTGGGTGGGGCTCTCAACTGTGGTTTGGTACATCAGTAAATATACATGTTGTTGTAAACACATTAAAAAAATATATGCTCTATTTTGAATGAGAAATGTAATGTAAAACTCTACATGAAATATCTTAAAATTGCTTTTTTTTCGCGCACTCATACTAGTAAAATCATTGATAATGTCATCAAAATCTAATTTTTGAGTTATCTCGGCTTCAATACACAATAAAGCTGAAGATGGCCGTTTTTCTAGTGAAACGAACTGATAGTTTTATACTTTTTAATAAGAAGAATGATCTTTCTCTATAACAGTTTGATCGGTTATGTTGTCAATGATGATTCAATGCTATCTCAACATTTGGAAGCATCTCTTCTAAATTTTTAGCGTTATTTAACATTTGTGGCATTGTGCCACCAGTCTGAACAAAGGATGGAAATTGTTTAGTTCGTCTAAAAAGTGTTTGCAAAATCAAATGCTTAAAGTTTTACATTGCAATTATACAGAATATTCATAAAGATTTGAAGATTTCAGGTTAATCAAACATGCAAACGTTCTTGTCATCGTTTTATAAATCATTTTACAGTCGAAATCATATGAAATTGAGGAATCGAACAAAAGACTGACAAATTGAAACGTATTTTTGTCGTGGAGTTATTATTGCAATAGGTGCATTGTACTTGCTGTGTAAAGTCTATGGTATTTTTTTCATGTAAGCATGTTCGTAAACCGAATTGTTGTTACGCAAACCGAGACGTTCACTATATGCCTTTTCTTCTTTCAAAGTATGGAAAATTACAAAATAATATTTGGAAAAATAACTGCATTATATACCTTTTGTTAAATAAAAATATCTTTAAAAAAAATGTGTTTGCTCTGTGTTTATGCATTTAATGGTATAATCCTCGGCCATCTTGATTATTTCGTCGGGTTTCCGTTTTTCTTGCTGTGAAATCTGATCTTCACAATCTTATGAACGGCTCGGGCCGGTATTCAAGGTCTTGATTAATCAATTTCGTCAGTTATAAAGAAGTTATTGATCTTTATTCTAAACGAAATGTTCGAATAATGAGAAATTTGGATTTCTCCCCACAAAGTAATTAATGATTGTAGCTGCCGTCACTCTTATCAGTCCACAAATTTCAGAGTTTTTGAGGTCATGACGCGAGCTCTGTTTGCTATAGTCGCCCTTTGCACCTGCACCAAAGTAAGCTAAGCTGTAGTAGAATATCGCGAAGATTTTATAGCTTGTACGCTCGTTTTATTAACTCCTGTTTATGGAGATGAATTATAAGAAACAAGATGTGTACGTGTCTCTGATGTATCACACAGAGATTACTCATTCTCCTTTCCCCAATAAGCCATCCACCCAAAACAAAAACACGGATTTTCTCTCATTTTGTACTGTATGGCTTTTGTCTTGGGATTTAGGCGCTTTCAGTATTTGTTATCGAAACAATGTAGCCTATACAGCTATTCGAAATTTAAGTGTAATCTAATTAGATTGCCTTGGAATCCATCAGAAACCACAATGCGCAAATATCCAACTATCCTCTATGGCAGGGGTTCTCAACCTATGCTCTGTGTGTACTTGGGGACGAATGAATATAAACAAAAAAAAAGGGCTCTGCGAGTAAAAAAAAAGGTTGATAGCCGCTGCTGCATGAATAACTTGCTGGTTTGTTTCTAACCCAGGGATGCACGCACCTTTCTGGTCTGCCGGCAAAGCCGCTTGAAAGGTGGAACTCTTAATGCAGCTTTGTCTGCAGGTCATACATGTGAGATAGCTATCGTTTTCGGGCTGGTGCGCTTTAATCTTGTGTTGATTGATACTTTTTTTTACAAACTTGGTTTGCGGGTAGGAGGTTGTACACCTTTATCCTAGGCAGCTTTTGGGTCGTGCGATCGCATCGTTGGATAAACAAAAGGTGAATTTGGCTCCCGGGCGGATTGGGAAAAATTTTCTACCTGTCCCGGACCACGTTTTTTTTTTTTGTCGGCAAAGCTTTTTTTCGCCATTCCAACTCGGATTTGGCGCCCCTCCTAGAGCAGCGCCCCCATGCGGCCGTCTGGGGCATCAAACACGCCTGTCAATTGTGGCCTCACTGTGAAATCCCTTCCTGAAGTGTATAAGTTTGACTTATTCCTTGTATTGTTTTTATATTTCTTAGTTGAAGCTCAGCTACCTTGTTTTTCTACTATGAAAAATTTTAATATTTTTCTTCATTTCAATTGTGTGTCCCATTGCGACCGTACCTCTTAAGGCGACTCTGGTTGTAATTTGAATGTTTTACCACAATTTAAGAATGATGCTGGTTAAGGTATCCGACTACCTTTCTTGTCACTTTTCTTTAAAATGGTTCTGGAGTGAACTTTAAATAAATTTTTTGATAGAAAGTGTCTCGAAATGGTGAAAACAGTGCCAAATTTTGGTCTATCTATTATATTTTCTATGAAAAAGTCGTTTTTATGTCAAATTTTAGGCAAAATTCATGTGATATTCGAAACACGGTTGCAAAAAAAAATATTAATGAAATGCTTTGTGATTTTCACAGTGCATTCAGCTAGTAATGTTTCAGGTTATGCACCAAAATTTAAAGGATTGCATATGTTCATAAGTTGCACCAAAATATGTTTAAGTACGTGTGAATTTTTTGAAATTTCATCATACATTTTGTCTATAAAACACTGTAATTCAAAAAATATATGTGATAGACCTTAGATTTTGGTTCATAACCTCAACAATATATAGCAAAATATCACATTAAAATTTCGTAAGGATGCAATGCATCAATTTTTACAAATGTCACAAGTCCAGTAAAATGTCAAAAATAGCATTCTTCGTAAAACACGTTTAAAGTCTTTATTTGCGTATCACTTGTATGTAAAAACGCAACACTAAAGTGAACGTAACTTTTATTCTAAGCATCATATAAACAAAATAAGGCCCATTTTGGAATCACAACAAATAGTACTTTTATAAAAAATAAAAAAATTAAAATCCATATTTTTTTTCTTCCAAAATGACGTTTTCAACGTAGTCGGATACCTTAAGGGAAATATTTTATGTAAGAATGACTTAATTAAGTTCTATTGTTTGATAGGTGTGATAGGTTCTACTGTACATCTACAATCTCATAGCAGTTATTCCCAACCAGGTGTGCTTGCTGAATTTTTTAAAAATGCTCAAAAGACCTCAAATAATGGAGGAGATATAGAAAGAACAAAACAAAATATATGAACTGAAACTCAGCAAATTCAATTTTATGATGATGTGAAGGTGACAGTTCATCATTATTTGGCCTGCTATGTGTACAATATCAACAACTTTATTGAATCTAGACGGCACTCAAATTTTTCCTGCCAAAGTTATTGATTCATTTGATGCTACTTTGTTTTATTTACTGTTTTTTTATTACTAATCTGGTGAAGATGACTATGCCTTCAGTGGTAACAAATACTGAAAGCTAAATGGTGACTTTCAATTGATGGCACATATTCCACCAACTGAACCCGATTTTATTTTTGAGGCACATTTTTCCCAAGTATAGATGTTGTGAATTGTGAAACTGAATGAGTTATTAAGTTATAATTCAAACTAGCTTCCTGTGTATACCAACAGCAACTTTCACGCAGAGAAAGTAAATTTTGTGTAATTATATTTGTTCTTCTGCCAGCTGTTACAAAGAAAAAATTTCCAAGATCTATTAAATGATCTTTATCTCATCAAGAAAGCTGTTTGTCTCCGTGAAGAACTAGATCGTTAACGAGTATGATTCAGTTTTTCCTCTTACATCATTATGACTCATCTTAAAAGCAGTTGTGTTTTTATTGTATTTTTGTCCTCTTTGCATAAAATGTGTTGAAATTTTTTCATGTGGAACAAATGATGATGTCACTCTCATTAGGCCAACCACTATTATGAGGAGATCGCCCTTGTGATAAGAATTTTTTTTTAAATAATTTTTTAATTTCATTATAATTCTATTTAATGACACTCAAGAGACCGGAGAAACATATTATAAAAGATCATAGTATTATATGCCAATATAATGAAAACTAGAAGCAGCTCTAATCAGTGCCATCTCAATGGATGAGCCAATTAGGCCCAGGTGTAATCGAATGGGGCCTCTAGTTAATTGAAGGTTTTCATTGATGCTTGTATACAATATTTTATCATATGAACTTGGCTCAATTGGCCTCTAAATTTAAGACATGATATTTATCAAATCAAATATAGCCAGATTGGGGGGGGGGGGGAAAGAAGGTAAGAATGAGTGTTAGAGAGAGAGAGAGAGAGAGAGAGGTCAATGCTAGATTTTTTGCCCCTTGAGGCTAGTATTACTTTTGTTATCTCATTTAAATGTGAATTAAGAGTTTCAAACTTGAATCAAAAGTCAGCTGTTAGTGCTGAATTTTTCTTTTTTACAAGTAAAATTTTTCATTTATAGACTTTTCCCCTCCAGAAAGGCCTGTGATTCATAACAGTCCAAATAAACAAAATCTCAACAGCGACCAGTCTGTGGAAGATGACACTACATTATTTGCTTCTTTTGCCTCATTGTCATCGGCTACGCTGTCTCCAATGCATTCGGCAAACAACCCAGCACATTCCAAATGGGGCAGGTAAATTGAAATTTTCATTACAACACATCAGAGAGAATATTTCTAATGAATGCATTTATTTTCTTATTCTATTTCCGCATCAGTAGATGATGTGCTTCTGATTTGTGTGGTGTTGCTTTGCTCGTTGATTTCCATATTTTAATTCTTTTGCGGATTTTATTAATTACCCCTAATGTGGGCAAATGCTAGATTCTTTTTTCACTTCTTGCATTACATTACAGAGTTTGATGGTATAAGTGTGTGTTCCTGTACTTCCATAAATGTTTTTTTCTCTACAGATCAGTTCTTCCTGTGCCAATGTTTTCCAGAAACGACTTCAGCGTATGGAGCATACTCAAACACTGCATTGGAAGGGTAAGTCGAATTTTACTCTAGTTCCTACAGTAATATTTTTCTGTTGTTCAGTATTTTCTTTTGAGGAATCTCCCCCATCACTAAGCAAAATAATTATTAATCATTCTGATCAGCTTTTTTCTGCAGTTGTATGGTGAATAATTTCTAATTGTTTTTTTTTTTTTTTTGTTTAATTATTTGAAATTTATTAACACACACACATACATACTCACATACATAAAATACACTCAGAAAATAATATAATAACAGGACATACACAAACATACATATACGCATACATGGTCCGCTTCCGCTGCGCCTAAGGGATCATGTGCGATCCATCCAAGGCAAACTATTAAAGATTTATGCAGATGGCAAACATGTTCCAAAGCAAAGTAAATAGCATAATCCGAAGCATGGTTTTCAAAATCAAATTCCAAGACAGTTCCGATTATATTTTATATCTGGTTATTTATATATAGTTTATAATAGATTTCTTGTAAGAGTTTAAATTTTTGTCATTCTTTTGATCACAATTTAAGTTGTGATAGTTTCTGTGGGCGAGGTAGAGCAAAATGTTTTTTTAGGTTTGGGAATGTCATAGGAAACTCCCCGTCTGCTTTCTGGGTTTGATCCATTTTTTATTTTAAACCACAAGGGATTTCTTTCTATAAACGTTAATATTTTTACTACATGCAGTTTGCTAAGATTAAAATGAAAATTGTTTACATAATGAGCTCTACTTGAATGGAACATTGTATGTAAAATTTTGTTAAGAGAAATAGTGATCTGATTCAAGTTTGATTCAGTTAAACCCCCCCCCCCCCAGATGCAGATAGCATACTGAATCAAGGAAAGAACCCAGCCATAAAGATGGTCTGAAGGAAATCCACTATACTTTTCAAACTGAAAATTTAAATATTTATGTAATTTCGTCTATTGTAAATGGCAGAGCATGATTCTTCCATTTTAAAATTTTTGTGCAATGTTAATCCAAGATATTTAATTTCTTCGGTTTCATTAATTACAAGACATGAACAGTTTACTCCTAAGCATTTTTCATTATGACAATGAATTATGCAATTTTCGGTATTGTTTCTATTGGTATAAATAGACTGATCAATGATCAGTCAAAGCAACTTTCAAAAAAGCTGAACGATAATGATATTGCAGTTTGGACTTATAATAAAACAGTAATCTAAACATTAACTATTTTGTGTAGATAAATCCACATAAGACTCAAAACCTAATTCAGACGATATTGCATTATATTGCAACAATATTACTGGTAGTTTGCATTAAATTGATAATAAAGTCATCAAGACAAACAATATTTTTGAATTTTAAAGGTACCAAAAATGAGTGATATTCAGTGATAAATTCTGCTATGGTAAAATCATGAGAACGATATACTGAAATGATGCAGTTTTCACAATAAATACAGATTATCTCGGCAGAGTAATCATATCTATAGTATACCTGTCAGTTAGATAATAGTCTTTAATATAAGCAATTACACTGCCAGATTCGTGCGGAATTTTTGTGCAAGGAAATCACTTACCGTATTGTATTCAGGGATGTTATACACATCTACTTCACTCTGTTTCATTCATAAAAAATATTTCAACTCACTCAACAAATTCAGATAATTCACATCGGGAATCACAAAACAATTCTCAAGTACCGTACCATTATTCTGGATGAAAAATTTTATCCAGAATTTTAAAGACCATTTTTGACGGAGACTGAATTTTGGACTTCATATCTGAAGTGGTTGAATGTTAATTCAGCCAGACTCACCTATAATGAATGTGAATAGTGCAAATTTTCACATATAATGTTTTGCCATTTCCTGTGAATTTTGTATTGCTTATCTATGCATATGAAATGTGTACAGATGTAAAAAAGTTCATGTGCTGTGAATATTTTTGCCAGCTTTGTTATAAGAGTGTCCAACTGTATGTCTGTTGTAATGAATGTTTTCTTCGTTTTTACCTTTCTTGACGTATTATTACAAAAGGAGAAAGCAAGATGTCACTGTATGCAATATAGTGTATCCCCATGGTGCTATAAAAATTTTTTACAATTAAGAGTTTTTTGGTGGGAGGGGTCTGCCACACATGAGAATAGCTCAAAGATACAGTACATTAGTAGTAACTTCATTTTTGTTTCTTTTCAGATTAATATTTACAGCCATAAATAGTATAATATTGATATTCTTTTCCTGTTTGTCTGAAAAATTCAAAGTTCATTGGAATTTATATTATTGAAAATACAGTGTATGCGGCTTATAGTGTGATCAGACCAGGACTCTGAGTTTTTGGTAAACAATAACTGATGGATAACTGTATATCCAAAAAAATTGAGATGCACAAGATGACCATTCATCCTGTTACTTGTAAAAGAAAAGCACACAGAAAATTTCGAATGGAAAAAAAATGAATAAAAACCGAAATCCTGATAACTATGAACATAATTTTCCCCAAGTTAAGGTATACATCTAGTTTGTACTCAATGAATGTGATAATAATACTCCAAAAGATAACAGTATCTGTGATTCGAATAAGTGGCATCTACTGTACATAAAAAGAAATTATGATATAGATTGATATGTGTCAATACGTTTTTGTTTCCACTCTCCTGTAGGAATTATCAAAGATCACCATGCCCGTGATTTTTAATGAGCCCCTCAGCCTGATCCAGAGATTTACAGAAAGCATAGAATATTGTAATTTATTAGTGCAGGCCAATGCGTGTGACGATCCCGTGAGGAGGATGGAGGTATGTCTTTGACTATGTTTTTTCTCGTTTTATGTTGATTTAATGAAATGCTTTTTTATGAATTATAATTTTTAAAAGCTCTTAACCGTCATTGCTTTATGTGGCTAATGAGTTACATACAATCGATAATCAACTATTCGATCTAATTTTCATTAGAAAAAAATTATTTCTATTGAAATGCATAATAAATTTTATATTGTAAAAATGTAAATCACTGTCAAAAGCGTAGTAAATTTTAAATTATAAATTTAATGTGAGAAATTTTTATTTTAAAAAATTCCTTACATTGGAATAAATTTGCTGTGTATGCTCCTAAATGCAGGGCTTGCCGATTCCTGGGTTGGCATAAGGAATAAAAAAAATTATTAGTACCGGTAACTTTTATACATGATTACTATTTTGGAGTCAAAGGATAATGCAAAACATTATCTTTAGTTCATTAAAAAAATGCTTTCCTCCCAGAAAAGTTAACTGTTGCTTAAGTTTTTCCTCATGTTTTTCAAGTCTTGCCTGAATGGTACATTTTGCTACCCACATCTTGGTAATCTCGGGTATCCATAACATTTTGTGAGTAGCATTGGTAAGTTTAATTCATTTTCTCTTTTAGTATGTTGCAACATTTGCCATTACATCCACATCTTCCAACTGGGATAGACTTGGGAAGCCATTCAATCCATTATTAGGAGAAACCTATGAATTAAGTAGGTAAGTAAATCAACATGAATATATGTTATTTGCCAGTCTTTGATATCCTCTCATTCTTATATATATGTTTGCATAAGTTGTCATGCAAATGTAATATTGTGGTATTTACTCAAAGGAATTTGGTTTAAAACTTTTTTTTGCATGTATTTCAATTTTTTAAACATGTTTTGCATGAGAAAGTTCTAATACAATAATTCCTATATTATCACAAAAATGAGTAACTTTGCCTGGTTTTAATTTATGCAAAAATTGCCACGCTTTCAAGACAAATAAATTCAATTGGTCGAATAGTCGACTCGTTTCGGCTCTTCAATGGAGAGCCGTCATCAGGACCTCGTGGTCAGAATTCACACGAATGAGTCGTGAAAGGGTGATGTTTATGTCTGGTCGTCCGAAGAGTTCGCTTTTGTATTTGCTGCATCCGAGTGGTCTTTGGATGCAAATTGGGGAGCCATCTGTTGCAAAGTGTTGAAAGTTTTGTTACGACTGAGGTTAATAAAGCCTGTCCAAGCTGACGAAATAGGTGGCGTGTTTCTTCCATCATTAACGAGGAAATTCTGGCATGTCCTGATGAAGTATCCCTCGAGAAAATTCAATTCAGAGTTGTGTGTTGCTTCAGAGTAACAAACAGAACTGTCAAGACCCCATATTCTCTTTATAAGTGAGACTGACAGGGACTCAAGGACCTAATAGGCTGCTAATAAACCCAGTCTGGGAATCATGATCCCCCTTCAATCCCTGTTAAAACTCCCATGTCAGACTGAAATAAAACTCATTATCGGTGGAAAACAGAGAGGATTTGACAAAGGAATTTTGAATAATCTGAAAGCCTAGGATTTTCCAGAACTTTGAAGTTTTAAGATGCAAATTGTATGTATTTGTCTTGTGTAATTTATTGTGTGGCTGATATGAAAAAAAAAAAACTCAACTAATCGATAAATCAGCATTTAATATCCACTTTTGTATGATTATTGTAGGAGTTTGTTATTGCTTTTTTTAAACCTATATTTTTCCCTCTTGCCATATTTTAAGAGAAGACATGGGCTTTCGAATAATGTGTGAACAAGTAAGCCATCATCCTCCAGTCAGTGCATTCCACGCAGACTCGGAACACTACACATTCAGTGGTACCCTTCATCCAAAGCTGAAGCTGAAATTATGGAGCCGGTCGGTTGATATCAAACCTGAGGGAATTATGACTGTTAAATTATTGAGGTGAGAGGCTCAATATTATAAGAATGCATTTATTCATCGCAGAACTATAAAAATTCTGTTCTTTGTTTCTTGAAAATCATTGATAGGTGATGACATGATTTTTTTGTATGTTAACATAACAATGGTATGCCTGTGTATACATGAGACGCCATCAACTTTACTCTAATTATCCTATCCATCCTCAAGTCAATGTTTTTAGATTATTGTTATCATTTTGTTTGTGAACTCATTTATATCATTTTTGGTTTGATAGGCACAATGAAGTTTACACATGGTCAGGCGTTGATACCTGCATTCATAATATCATTGTAGGGAAACTCTGGATGGAGCAGGTATGCATTCCTTTCTATTGTGGAGTATATGTATTTTGATCATTTTTGTTGTACAGACCTGTGGATGCTGATTATACTAAAATGTATAGATTAAAAATTCTGGGCATCTTTGCTTCCATGAAACTCATCAAGATTTCAACTCCTGTCTGTTAAATTGGAGGCTTGTGGCAATAAACTTTGGGAAATAAAAGTAAGATTTGGGGGTTAATCACTGGAAATGCTCTGTATATTTACCATATTTGCAAAAGAAGTGGATACAGGCTTCTCAAACGGAAGAAAGGATCACCACAGGTGTGTATAATGAAGTGGGGGGGGGGGTGTTTCTGTGCCTCTTTCTTCCCGCTTATATGCTAATAATACAATTTTTTAACTGGATAGTGGGAGGGACTGTATCTGCCTTATGCTTTGGGATCTTTAATGACAGAATGTGTCTGTGATAAAGTTCACTTTAATATACGAATAAATGTGTTCACTGTCATTATGAGAAAGTAGTCCCAGGTTAAAACGCTGTGGTTGAATGGAATTTGACTTTTCAGGTGTTTCATCTACATCTGCAGGGGACATTTATAGTAGTGGCAGTTCACCTGACTGAGCCCTTTCTGAGCCCTTACTGTAACCAAAGCTGGAGCTGCATTGGTATTTATAGGAAGATTGCTTGGGTTGCGTTACAGCTACACCAGACTATTGAACAATTGTGAAAATTCGAAGAGTGCTGGTTGGACCGAACAGCAGAGGCTGTCGTCTGGCTTTTTTTGTTTCAAACAACTAGGAGCCATGCTTAGTACACTACTAAGCTGTCATGTGTAAAAAAAAAAATTTATCTCTGTTGAAATTGGAACGACCAGCACACATTACTAGCCTTAGTTTGAGTCGTCTCTGAACAGCCAAGAAGATCACAATGACTTCATGCTTACCACCAGTAGAGATGTTCCCTTTAGATGTGGGCAAAACATCTAAGAATTCCACTCTTTCTCTCTAAATAATCTCAGGTTTTCAACCTAGAACTGTTTTCTCATAAGTTTACATTATTCTTGTTTATAAGCTAGCTATTTTGTACATGTTTTGTTAGTCTGTCATATGCCTCAAATCTGGTCAAGTCATGTTTGAAAATATATCCTTTCCCCCCTCCCCCATCACCATTAAACTAGTAAAATCTTCATTGTTATCACTTTTCATATTTAAATCTTGATCATCCCAGAGGAGTGATTGTATGTTTACAGTGTTTCTTGTTTTGGCATGTATAACTCTTTTTCTTTTTCTCATAATGCAGTGTGGAACCATGCAAGTGAAGTGCCATACAAATGGTTTATATGCTGATCTGACCTACAAGACAGCTGACTGGTTTGGAAGGGACTTGAACCGAGTTGAAGGCTTTATTTGTGATAAAGAGTTGAGTAAAGCATTTATGTATACTATCACTACTACTACTACTACACTACTAAACCACACTTGTCATATTCCCCTATGGAACTTTAGTGCTGTAGCGGTGGGTTGGTAAGATACGGAGTTAGAGATGGAAAGAGTTCAGGGTACATGGGTACATGGGTTCAAATCCACCCACCTCCAAATAATTACACTTTTGCCGCTGTGGTGGTCGAGTGGTTATAGTGCGGACTCGTGATGCGAGGATCCAGGTTCGAACCCCACAGTGGTGGTCGGCTGAAGTTGGTTTTCTGTGGTTCCCAACTTCAAGGCGCAAATGCGAGCCGATCTCCCCGTTAAAAAGTCTCGCCACAGAGAGCAACAGTCCTACAACGGTAAATCATTCACCCATAACACTTCACTCATAGTTAGAAAAACTGGGGACAGCACTACACATAACAAGCATTACACAGAAACAAAACTTTACGTCAGGTTGCACTACACATACACGCACATTCCCGCATGTACCGGTTCGTTGGGGGGTTCCGCGGGGGGGGTGCATTTGGGGTGTAGCAGTAGTAGGTAGGGACTCCAAAAAATGGCTCGGGGATCCATGATGTTCTTAAGTCAGCCACCTCGTTGGGCAATTTGCCTGTTGTGGCGTCGTATTTGTATTTGTATTTGTAAATTGATACATGTTGGAATGTGTGTGTTTGTGAGCCTAACGTGAAATTTGTTTCTGTGTAATGCTTGTTACAGTGCTGATATAGATTTGTATACTATCGCTAAATAACCCAGCCACCTAAATTGCACATTTACCTGGTAAAATTCTACTTCTAAGCATGATATAAAATAGATGCAAATAAATAAATGCCTAGTGATTATTGATGGGTTTTAGCATTTCAGTCGCAAATAGCAGGCACAAGCTGACATATTAATGCAAAGAATATCCTGATGTCTCATAAAATTTCTTACAACCTTTTACTCTCTGTTATAGTCTTTTACACCATTAAAATATGTACTTTGTTTAGTGC
This sequence comes from Pholcus phalangioides, assembly GCF_987345545.1. NCBI lineage: Eukaryota > Metazoa > Arthropoda > Arachnida > Araneae > Pholcidae > Pholcus > Pholcus phalangioides. The sequence continues at coordinate 55,253,028 of NW_028301601.1, forward strand.
AAAGTTTGGATAGTGCACACAAAAATTGGTACCACCTTGTATGTATTTAGTATACTGGGACAGTCCCGGTAGCGGCAGAGATGAAATTTTTCCAAAAACCAGTATCTATATAATTAGCCAGTTTTTCAGTGTATCTTGTATTAACAAGTAGAAAGTATATATTTCCTCTATATATATATATATATATATATATCGCCATCTGGTGGCCTGATATCAGTTATGAGACGTTATTAGCTGATTGCTATCACCAGCCATTGCACAGTACCATGTTGGTAGCAGCAGAGATTAAATTTTTCCAAAAATCAATATCTCTACATAATTCGCCTGTTTTTTAGTATATCTTGTATTGTTCTAACTTGTTTTCTTTGGGCCCACGTATTCATACTTACTGCTACCTTTTTAGCTCTTGATTCACTGTCCTAATTCATTAAATTTGGGCTGCCAAGATTTATGTCCTCTTTATCAAAGGGACTCTAGCCCTAGGGGACTCGACATGAAAATATGATTTTTTTACAGTAAATTTACTATAGAAGAGCCTGCGAAAAATTCTGGCCTGAGGTCCCATTGATGACCCCCCAGCATAGAGATCAAGACCGTTATTAGTCATGGACGGAGATGCAGGGCAAGTTCTCTTCAAACTGAAACTACTAGGAAAAAATAAACTAAACATATTCTTGGCGAAGAATATTGGTTTTTTGCAAAGGAATTTTGAAAAATTTCAGCACCTCAGATTATCAGAAACTGTGAACTTTTGGAACTTGAATTATTGAGACTCTACAGTAATATGCAGGAAATTATGATAAACATTTTCTACCAAAAAAGAAAAGCATTTGGTCTCAAAAAGTACAAAAGCAACATTTTGATATTTCTGCATCATTATATCACATTGGTCACTGAAATCAGAGGTTATGCTTCTTCAAGCCATTTATCAATTATGCTTCTTTATCTTCAAGTCAACATGCTGATAGATGACTTGTAAGATTTTTTGCAACTCATTGCATGTATCACACACACATAAATTTAATGTGCCATAATGTTTGTTCCTATTAAATAGATGGCACCACTTTCATTATATCTATTATTGAGTTTCCAGACTGAACTATTTACTAATAAAAGAATAGTGTGCTATGGTTTCAGAAAACTTGATAATCATAATAGCAGCGGCTGTTGCATATACTTGAATCATGTTATAACAAATTCCAAGAGACCAGAGAAATCACTTTGTTATAACAAAATTTTGTTATAAAGGAAGTCCATATTTCTACATTGTTTCTATGTAAACTTATATGAGGGATTAGAAAAAGTTTTTGTTGAGATGGGATTCAACTGTATTACCACTGATGCATACTCAGTTCTTTCTCTAGGAATATGCACGGAGATATCCAACAGAAATTCAGAAATTTCCTAACATTGTGTTTTATGCTGCAGGACGCAAAAATTGAGTTTCCTCTTTGGGAAATGGACCAGCTACGTCCGAAGTGCTTCCGTTGACTGCTACACAGACTTCTTGGCAATCAGGCAGCTGAGAAGCAATGCTGAAACCACGTCCAGTTCTCGAAATTCCAAGAATAATAATTTATATGTTTCGCTCGTGAGTATGATTTCCTTTATTTATTTTTTTTAAATTCTGATATGTGATATATATCCATTAAGCAAGTTTTTATGGTAATATTCTAAAGCATATCAATTTATGATATACTTGAATTTATTTATGTGCTTAAGAATAATCAGTCCAACCAGTTTCTCCTCTGGTTCTTATTTTTTGTATGTAGACCTGTTTTTTCTGTGTACGATATGGTAATACGCCCTATACTTAGAGGAGTATTCAGGGGGGATGGGAACTAAGGAGGCCATAGCCCAGGCCAGCAAGTTTGCATGGGTAATGTCAAGAAAATTAGATTACAATGAGAGGAAGGCAGCAAAATTATCATTTATACTCGTGCATAAGCTGATCCCCCCTCACTTCAGGACCACCAGAACCTCGAAAAATTTAAAACCTGTGTATAAGCTGACCCCCCAACGCAGTACATTTTAGAGGGGCAAAAATTCCATATTTTCATGCTATAAAAATTGCAATTAAAAATGATTCAAACTTTCTAATCCATTTCTTCTTCGGATTCTCCGAGCTGTACATCGAAAGCAAATACAGTGTTGTATCTTCATTTTCATTGTCACTGTCAAAGAGGATGTCATCTTCAGTTCTATCCATCAGGTTTCTGATACAACACTTTTTAAAAGATTTGATGATTTCAGTGGAAACAGAATTCCACGCCTTGTGAATGCAAGCCAATGTCAGGTTTCTTTAAGGTGTTCTTTGTGTTATTTCTTTATCTTCGGAACTCATTTATTTGGTCCATAAATTCCTTAAAAAATATTTAAAAGGCTTGTTGATGCTCCCATGTAAAGGCTGTAAAATAGACGCAAGTCCACCGGGTATCAAAGCCAGTGACATTTTGTGTTTTTTTTTTTTTTTGCTTTGGCTTTAACATCATCGGTTCTGTGGGGTTTGAACATAGCTACAAGAATCGCTCTACTGATTAGTGATGCCATCTGAAGTAGTCCAATGGCATCATAGATCTTCAAGATAGCTAGCCATGCAGAGGCCACGTAGCCATATGATTAGGTAAAGTGGGGGGGGGGGCTGATATTTTTTCCTTAGAAACTGACCCACCCGCCCCTCAAATTAAGGAACAAATTTTTCAGCAAAAAAAACTCGGCTTATACATAAGTATATACAATAATATAATCCACGGGCAGTAAAACCACAAATTCACTCTATTAGTTCTATATTAATAGTTGGTGAAGTTTTATGTTAATACATCAGTTACTCTATCACCTTTTCCTGATTGATATACACTTCTGATTATGTGATCAATCTTTGGTCTTGGATCTCAGATCCGATGCCACCATTAGTATTATTTCAGAGCTGCCACCACACCAGAATGGGAACACTGGTCCCAAAACTGTGAAAAAAATCATATCCAATGGTGTCAAACTATTCTTTGAGTGGCATCACTTATTCAGATTCCTTGGATCCTTATCAAGTAAAAGCATATTGTTGGGTTTCGTGAATTAAACTTATATGCGTCTTTTTCCAAAATTTCGGTATTCACCGCACTATAGCACATCAGTGGCATCACTGACTAATCAAAGTTTCCAAAAGAAAAATATTCATCAATGAGGATGAAACGTGTGATTAAAAGTCTTATTAATTTTGTTCAGTGTATGGAAGTTCACACTTGTGAAATTTGTCGAAACCAACAGAGTTCTCTTGTTTTTGTAGACCATATTTGCCTTGTGAGTAATACTTTTGTTCTAAGTAATATACACTGTAATTTTGGCAACCCTGTAGACACCAAACGCACCTACTGTTCCAAAGGGTGTTCAGGGACTGTTGGTAGTCCAATAAAATCTGCTTAGTGTTTGTTAGAATTTTTTGTGACACAGAGTTGCAACAGAAATGGTGGAAAGATAATAGCAAAAGTATTTCTCTATTGCTGCACTGAGGGATTGGTGTACAAATTATAGAGCGATAGTCATAGAGTGATAAAAGAATTATAGAAAATTAAATAGGCTTTTTAGGTTCTGGTTTAATCAGCTGTTGTGCACAGAAAATGATCCTGGTGTGTCAAAAATGATCAAACAGTATTGTATTGTACAATTGTAATTCATTTTCAAGCAAGTTCAGAACTCTGTTAATCCAAACTGATGGAGGGCCGAGACCCACATGGATTAACAAAAAATTTGGATTACCAGGGTTCGTCTTTTAAACATGATTTGTTTTTGAACATTTAATGACAGTTAGTATTGTGCTAGATTATATTATGAATGGATGAGGGAAAACATATGCATGGGTAAAAGACCATCATAATGCAAGGACGTAATTCAGAGACCCTTAATGCACAAACGACATTAATTTTGACCATCTTGTAAGGGCACTATTGGTCGTGCTCTATTGATAAGATGGTTCTTTGCTTGAGCATTTCTTCTAATTTTTTTCAATGAATTAACTGGATATCAATTGTTTCATAGGAAAAGTTTGATTTGAGATACAAGTTTTTTATATCAGCAACTTTCAGGAATGAATTAATCTCGAACGTCAGTGTGCTATTGTATTTATTCCTATTTCAAATCACATTTTGATCATTCATTATCATGTTTTCAGTTCTATCTTTAATCTTGATTGTAACAATTTTCTGAAACAGAAATAAATTATTTTTATGTTTTCGTATATGTATACCCACATTCAGGAAAGATCTGACTCGATGGATTCTTCACTCGGCATCCAAAGTATACCATCAGAGCTGTTGTGGGAAGCTGATACTAGGCCTGACTATTCTACGGAGGTGAGTCATGTTGTTTGGTAATTGAAAACTTTAATATGCTAAAGTTGGAAATCTTTGTAGCTCTCTGAGCTCTTCAATAGTTTAATGGCCTACAGTGTGACGAACTGAGTCACAACTCCGGGATCACGGAATGAGTATCACGAGTCAACACAACAAAAGTTGAAAATTGAACTCTGAATGCTTTACTTTAAAATTTCAGAATATTCAATATTTAAATTTTAAAATCAGCTACCCCCCGAGATTCTTACATTCATTAATTAAGTCACAGGGCAAATTTAAGAAAAATATTGACAATTTTCCAATTAAGTCATTTATTTGTATACATTCAAAATATTAAGATACATTAGTTTACAATTAAAATTCTCAATGACATTAAATTATATTGACCATGATCTCAACATAACAAAGAAACAGTCTCACCCAATTTGTCGATGACTTTCTTAATTGCGAGGAGAAATGGTCACATTTTTCTTTGGAGAGTCAGACCACAATCATGAAGAACAGTCCATTTCCACTGGGGAGAGAGGTATACCGCTGTTGAAGATCAACACACAGTTCGTTAGAAGGTAAGTAGACAGGAATACAGCAAATCATCAGATGATCTCTCTGAACTATGACGATGAAGCCATCATTACTCGTAGATATTTCCAAGCGAACCATGGGACGTCATTTTGTTGTCAAGGAGTTGCAATCACATCACGACCAGATGTATTACACTAACATCAACCACGTCATTACCATAAGAACATTCCGTAGGCATCGATGAACTATGCGTGAAAAATTGACACAGACTACTCGGACCAGCCGGAGTAGTACGAAACACTATGCTTGAAGATGTTAGTTGAACATGGTTAATAACGATTATAAACGATCACAATGTCGCATGTTAGTTGATTAAGATGAAGAGCTTCCTGCTCAACACTCGGGATTGCTTATTAGCAAAGCTGGATGAACGAACAAAATGATGCCTGTTAAAGCTTCAGCCCAGAGTATTTATAATGACGGAGAACAGGTTTATTTTCTGAAGAATCGGAGTACAGTAGGCTTTCGGCGCATGAAGAAAGTGATGACATCACTCAATGGATTTTCATATAGATACGTGGCTTGAATTATTTCCAAACACTATTATTTTTATGGGTGGCAACAACTCAATAAGATGGAGGAGTTGATCAGGCCTCTCCACGATGTTTACATGAATATTACATTTTGAGATCATTGAATTTTACTATGATGACGGATCAGAAGCCCGCGAGTACCTTCCGTCCGTGAGTTAAGGTATTTAGAAATATACTGCATACATATCTATATATTATCATAGCAAAATATCATAATATTATACATACGATATTATTATAATATTATACTGCCTTATATACGACCAGCTATTGATGAAGTGACAAATCACAATCGACCGTGTACTGCATTTGAATATCCTCCATCAGTCCAGAACTGTCAGGTGGCAATAGTGGTGGCGATGGCATCATTGTTAGTGTAAACAATGAGATGGATGTGTCCAGATGACGATGAAGCCTTAGGTTCGATGGCTTAAGCCAAATACTGGATTCGGTGGATATGGACTTGTGGCAGATGAAAATAATTAGAGTTCTGAAATATTTAATTGAATAGCACTCTTATTTGAAAAGGGGGTGATCCCTATCCACCTGCTGTGGATCCATTCCTGTTACAACCGGGGCTTCATTGAAATGCTGATTGTCATCAAATGTAGCCTGCACTGTGTCCAAGGTTACAGATATCTGCTGTAGAAGAGAACCTTGCAGAACCTTTGCTATTTCAAGAAAAAAAAATCTCCATGCCTCAAAAGAAATTCCCACATATTTTTATTATCGAATCAACGTTTTCACCTCTGACTAGAATTTTTTTCTTCTCTTAATAGCCTCTGTACACTGGTTGACATGGCTGATGTGGAATTGTGGGACAATATTATTACATTTATACCTATCTGACAGAATTGCTAGTGCAGTGCTTAGGAACAACTTTTGATTGAATGGCAGTGCTATATTTCAAAGTTGCAATCATTGAAGTGTAGTGTTTCTTAACCTTTTTTTGCCGATGGCCTACTTTGGGCCACATTCTCTTCACCCCTGAACCAAAACTGGTCGTTAAAAATTTTTTTTTATTGGTTTGTGTATAGTGCATGTCAAAATGCCCCTTAAAAAGAAAATTTCATTTTTAAAAAAAATTAATTTAGGTTGATATCTTTACTAGAAACCATTCAAAAACCTCCACATGTGTGGACCTCTGGAACGAAGAGGATATTTTTTTGTCTTCCCCCTGTCTTGCATAGGGTTTCCTGCTCTCGTTATGCATTGCATCAATTTTTTTTTTTTTTTTTGATTTAGTGTAAACAAAAGATTTGTATATAACATCAGTTCTGTCATCTATTTTCCATTGCTAGTTATGATTTGAGGTGCCCAAATAACGGGTGATAAGATGCTCGTTTACCACCTTGAAGGTTGCTGTCCGGTTCGAAGCTTATGAAGAATATAGAATAATATATTTTCCCCTAATGAGCTTGAGACGACCACAGACAGATGGTGCCTTCATTTTCAACCCATTTTGTTAATGGCAGTAAATTGTGGTATAGAGATATGGGCAGAGTTGGTGTGTGGTGAAGCAGTTACTATTTAAGGGACAGCCACCAACACCCTACCCCTCTAGAATGAAATTCGAGTTTATATTTGATTTCTATGTGTATTTCAGCAATTGAATGGTTTTTTATTGGTTTTTTTTTTTTTTCATGATGTACATTTTTCCAATTGGACTTTTGATCCAGGTTTAGGATGTATTGACGATGTGTTTTTAATCATTGTATTTGTTTATACAGTATTTCAACTTCACATTATTTGCCATGAGCTTGAATGAACTGACCGAAGGAATGGAGGGTAACCTTCCGCCAACAGACTCCCGTCTCAGGCCAGATATAAGGAAGCTGGAGGAAGGTGACATCGGTAAGCCATTGCTAAATCATTTGGGTACAGTCAGATCTCATTCATCCGGATTTCTGCAGAGTTCCCAGTTAACAGCACTTGATCATTTCCCAAACCAAAAGGTATAAGCGATATCAGCTTTGACAAGTGCTAATCCAAGCCCTCACCCCCCCACCCACCCACCCACTTTAAGAGCCGAAAATAGTATACACTAAGGTATTTTCATGTAAATTTTCAATTAGTTGATGCATTCCTATGGGAAAAAATTGAACGCATCTTATTGGTTAAAATTTCTATCAGATGCTAGAACTAGAACAAAAACTTATGAAGGTCAATTTAATCTCATCTCGCTTTGCAAATACAATCAAACCTGGTTAATTCAAAGCTCAAAGGGACAGCAAAAGGATTTGAATTACTGAATTCATCAATATCCTCTTCACACCTGAGCCAAGACTGACTAATACAAAAAAATTATTGATTGATTTATGTTTATTGTACGTATGTCAAAATGCCCTTTATAAAGAGAACAAAAAAAATTATTCGGTCGATATCTTTACTAGGTCCATTTGAGTTAGGTACACGTACGTGTACTTCAGATCTTAACTTGAAAAAAGAATCATTTAAAACCGTTAAAAATGAGGTACACATATGTATACCTTAAGAACGAAGAAGATGTACGAAAACTCTCTATACTTTCACTAAAAAAATTAAAAATTATAAATGCAGTTAATGCTCATTATATAACGACCCCCATGTTATAGCAGCTATTACAGTACAATGACCAGCAGGATAAATCCCAAATGTTTTGACGTAAATATCAAATATAAAATATTGGCATGTCCTCCCGCCCCTGATGTATGCCAAATATTTTAAATTGTCACTGCCAATTTATCTTTTTCTTGACACTCCAGGTTACCAGGAACCCCGCTCTGTTATAACCAATGTTGGTTTTGTTTAACACATTGACTGCAGGTCCTTTCGACCTGTATCGATGCCTTGTGCCGAATCAACTTACTTGAAAAAATCTGTTTTTCTTTGCAGTAATTCATTGTATTATGACATATTTTACTCATTTTTATGTCCGTTCTGAGAAAATAGAAGCTGTCAACACGTTGTCTGCAACCACTGCAGAGAAGGTTATCTTTTCGCGATGCGAGCTGTTGACATTGTGTCATACCTATTTTTATTTTTTAAGAAACTTGTAAAAGTAACAATTGTCATAAATGATAATAAAAAAAGGAATTCCGTGGTGGTGGGGAAACACTTTTTTAAACCTTTCTTCTATGCATAAGAATGAGAACTTGCTGCAACTATGCTGGAAGAGTGGGGACTGTTTTAAAATAATAACGGCCGTGATGCATGTATCAAGCAACAAGGAGGGGGGTGGATCATTTTCTGTATTCAACATGTTAATGTTCGTTATTATGCTCTGTGTATAATTCCTATGAACCGCCAGTTCATTTCGCAAGTAGGATCTTTAGAAAATGTCAATTTTGTTTTTAGATTTTTTTTTCAAAAGTCAAATCAATTTATGAACTGTTTTCCCCTTATTTAAATGAAATTATTTCAAACAGATGGCGCTGCTACAGAGAAGAACAGGTTGGAAGAGAAACAGCGAGCTGCAAGAACGAAAAGAAGAAAAGACCAATCTGAATGGGTTCCATTGTAAGTCCAAAAAAAATACAAATGCATTGATTCCCCCCCCCCCATTTCTTTATGTGAGTAATATATTTAAAGTCCCCCCTATACACATTGCAAACAATTGATAAGCTATTCTGCAGAGTATTAAGCTCATCACCCTATTAGCAATGTTATTAGATTGAGGGTTTACTAGTTGGTTAAACTTTTTGCAGCCTTTGCTAAGTAAGGAAATGTTATTTGAGTCGAAAAGCCATTGTGGGTTTCTGTTCTTTGTGTTTTGCTCAACACCAGCTGTAGTAATCCTTCCCAGCATGACCCAACCCACACAGATAAAGGGCTTACACCATGGAAGGGACAAAGTCCAGGTCATGTCTGGTCTGGCAGCTGTAGTAATTGAATCCTAGAAAAATAGTTTTCTGCATGCCACCTCGGGACCTGATACCATCTCCTGAAGATTTTAACCATTATCATTGGAGAAGCATCAACCTTAACCTTGACGATAAAGGATATACAGTATAAAACCTGTCTATAAATGATACCATAGGGACCTAAAAAATTATTGTTATAGACAGGTTATTGTTGTAGACTGTTTGAGCATTTGCATAATTTCCTATTGAATAGGAATTTCGCCAGGACAAAAGAAAATATCATTATGTGCAGATTTATCGTTATAGACAGGTTTCACTGTATACTATAGTAGATACCACTTAATGTGTTGTCGCGTGTATCATAGGATATAAACATATTTCAAACTGAAAAATTCTTAAACAGGTGAAACTTTTTAATATAGCGGAAAAAAATAGGGACTTAGGGTGGAAATAATACCTCTTAAATGGGTTCAGCTATATTTCTGAGCAGTATAATTTCCATCAAAGTGATGTTCATCTTGAGTACAATAAGACGCAAGGTAAATAAAAATCAAAATTATTATCAGGGCAATCTAAAAATAATATAAATCGACATTTGTTTTACTTATCAATAACCTCTTTGATAGATAAATAATCTGTCCCTGCAGGCTATATATATGCAGAATCAATATTGTTTGTGAATCAGAAACTGGTACATATAAGACGACCCACATTTCACTCCTCCAATTTTGGCCGTAACAATTTTTTTTTAATATATACAACAATTTCCCGGTTTTTTTTTTCCCCACAAAACTTACTTGAACTTATTTTTTTTTCTATCATTAATTCTACTACGCTTCTGGTTAATTGATTCATGTTCTGGCTGTGACAGTTTCATGCTGCTGTAAACTTTTAATGGATAAAGTAATTTTTATCTTGCAGGTGGTTCATGCCACAGCGCCATCCATTCATGCCGGAAACTACGTGGGTTTATAAAGGTGGTTATTGGGACAGAAACTTTAGAAATTGCCCTGATATTTTTTGACGTGAACTGTGACTGACTATATTTCTATATTTGTTAATATTTTTATGTAAGAAATGTATATTTTTATTACTGTAATTAAAGAAATGTTTTCTAAATTTTAATCATTGCCATTTTTTTTTCTTCAAATTTCTGATTTAATCGGTTTCGAAATGCTTATAATACAAAGTTGTAATAATGGTACTCAAAAGCAAGGCTTGACAAATCCCAGGTCATCGTGGCAAAAACTAAAAAATTGGAATTGCACTTGAATTGTCTGTGTGATTATTGAAAGTTGTTGTGGACCACTTTTTTTTTCCCGACAAAATATTGTTGGCTCCTAAGAAATGAGGCAGGTACCATAATTTTTTTAAAGATTTGTCAAGCGCTGCTCAAAAAGAACGGAGAAACATATCGTTACAAAGGATTTATGGTTATAGATGTTTACTCTATAAAAGTATTTGGAATCAGAGTAAAGTTGATTATGTTACAGAAGATTTTTACTGTGTACAGACCTGCCAACCGTGAAAAAGCAAAAATCCGGTAATTTCCGCACAAAAATCCTGCAATTTCTTGCAAAAATCCCGAAATTCCCTGTGAAAATCTTGCAAGCATACGATAACATAGCTTCCAATTTTAGGGAATTAGAATTCGGGAGGTTTTTACGCAGATCCAAGTTCTATGTATAAAAATCAATACAATTCTAAAATGTTTTAGAAAACAATGTAGGGATTTCTCCTTTTGCAAAAAATGTGGCATCATGCAAAGACATCGCGCCAAGTCGCCAATCATTGTCAACCGGTAAGTTAAATTACCTGTCATTACTACTTTTCCAATCAAATCACTCCAACAAAACAATTGCTATTGGGCTCTAAACGGGCCATACAGATGCAACTGGAAATATGGTCAAAGCAAATACAAGTCATCTCGCCAATTTTGGATGTTACAAGGCCCGATTGATGCTGGCTGTTTAGCGAATTTTTGGGAGATATAAGAATTTTTCGGGAGTCCGGGAGATGGAGTAGAAATTCAGGAGACTTGGCAGTTATGCTACAACTTCCTGTGTATAATCCGCGCAGTAAAAGTCAAAATAAAGAGGAATTAAATGTAAAATATGAGCATATTTTTTTATAAGGTGCATGGATGCGACATTTAGTAGAAGCAACATTTTCTCTGAAAATCTCGCAAGATTTCATTAAGGAGGAATAAAAATTTACGCATGCAGATTACAGCAGTGTTTCTTAACCTTTTCTCGAACGTGCCCCCCCCCCCTTTGAACCATATTTTGTTTTCTCGTGGCCCCCCTGTCTTACCCAGAGTCTTCGACCCTCATCTAGAAGCAAGATATCCTTTATATGTATTGAATTGGTTTTTTTCAGTGAATTTATACTGAATGAAAATTTTGTAAATAAGATTGGCCTCCAGACCACTGGCCTAGAATTTATTGAGCTCCACGCCAGTCCAAAGTTCTATTCAGGGCCATCTCAACATCATGATCCCCCTCAGGCAAAGTGATGCTATGGTAGTCCCAATACTTAGCTGGAAATAGGCAGCCTATATATATATTTCCTACTTATTTTCAAAATTTGCTGTACTATACAAAATATCATAAGGTGGGGGTCACTTATGGACATAAGACCCCCGGCATGACCCCTCGCAAGAGTGGGACTGACAGAGCTGCAGCGAGGGGCCTGATATGGTTTTCATCATTTTTTGTTTTTCACACTATATTAATAGAGTTGAGGGGTCTGTGAAAAATGTAGCCGGGGGCCGGCGAAAAACCCCATCCTAGCGCACCAGCTGCAAAATGTAGGCTGTGAGCCCTGGGTCGGTCCATTCCCTAAGATGGCCTTGTAATGTATAGTCACTACATTACAGACGATTCTGTAAAATAGTCAAAGAAGTAGTCAAATTTATAGTCAAAGCTTTATTTCTTCACACCTTAATTTTTCTTCTCAGCCCTCTGCAACCCCCCATTTTCTTCCGTGGCCCCTTTCAAGTATCCCAGTACCCCTAGGGGGCCATATGGCTCCGGTTGAGAACCACTGGATTACAGGAGAATTTTTTGTTCTCAAAGCAACGAAATGCCAACGCGCAACTTATTGAAGTAAACTGTTTTTTGCATGTTTGAAATATTCATGAGGGTATAAAATATTTATTCTAGAACTCTATTACATTAAATATGATGGTTGGATTATTTTACCTTTCGTGGTGAATTTTGACGCTCCATCACAATCATATTTGAAAAGTATTTAAAATTGAAAATCTACACTTTAATAACTAAGGCAAAAACAAAACTATATGCAAGCTTATTTACAAATGGGACTAAGTTTTATGCAATGCATTTGTTGTGGAAGATCGAGAACTCCTAAAAAAATCTTTTGTTCAAAACATGATGCTTGTTAGTTAGAGATTATAGTAGTTACATTATCAATAGATTTTCCAATGTTTCTTTTGCCATGGTTGACCTAAACCGAGTGTGTCTTTGTTACATAATTGAGAATTCTCTCACATTGGGCATTGCTGTTAGGATGAGCAGCAGCATCAAGCTGGACACTCTCTCGTGTATTTTAACGCACCATCATTACTTTTGAGTCCGCCTATCAATTTCCACTGAATGTCAGCTCGTTCTTCTTTGAGAATTTCATCTGGAGTTTTTTCATGATGTAGATGGAAAATTTCAGACTGGATAATATCATGGGCCTCATCTTCATGTGAAATTTCAATTGCTCTTAAGATGACTGATGAATATTTTTTCATAAAAAAAACGTGCTTTAGAAAGTGAAGATTTCTCTACTGAATCGATGTCAGAGCCACGTCAGCATTAACGAACACTTCATGATCAATAGGGACCTTTTGAGTCATGTAAATTACGAGTAGCAATGCAAAATTTTCTCACATAACAATGAAACTTGACCTTTACTTTTTGTGAATCTTTCAGAAGCGAAACCATTTTTTCTGAAGACCTACCCATCATTAAATCTGCATCAGATTTTTGGTTTTCAACTGAATCATATTTGATACTCTTAGTTGAAGATACACTTTTCACGACAGATGGCAAACAAATTTTGACAATATATATTCCAAGAGATACAGGAGAATTGGTCTGGCCTTGTGGCTAATGAGCTTATTTGATGGTAACAGTAAATTTGTTATATCGAAAGATGGCAAAATAAATGTCAGAAATGAACAGATTGCTCTGTTTACATCATTTGACAAAAACATGAAAATTCTTTCCTCCCGTGTCAGTACAGAGGACTTTTATATATTCTGGGACTCTTTTGATTTCTTTTCAGACACTTTGGGTTTTTTAGCAACATTTCCAATAGTTTTTTCATTTGCTCTTTTCTTACAGGAATTCGTTATATTCCCACTGACTTTAGGGATGGTAGAATGTTCAGGGGGTATCAGCTTTATTCTATTTTAGTTCTTCCTTGAAATATGACAGTAATTCTTCCCATTGGTACAACAACCTTGCCAAACATTTGTTTAAGTCGAGCCATCTTGTTGCTACGTGTTTCCTAAGTACTTTCCTAGTTTTTTTGTTCTGCACAAATTTTGAAACTTCGCTTTTCACTCGGGACTACTTTAAAAATAATAAAAAATATCGTTAAGATATTCTTTTATGTTTCCTGGGAGACATTCGGCTCCCTTTTCGGCAGCCAAATGAATGAGATTACACGGGCAACCTATAACAGCTAAATGGTCAATATTCTTTTTTAAAAATGCTGAAACACCATCATAATTTGCCCACCATAACAGGTGCATTGTCCACACTTAAGGCAATACAATTTCCTAATGGAATATTCTTTTCTTCCAAGCAGATGATTATCAATTTGGAGATATTTTCTCCTGTTCTCTAGCATCGGTGAGATAATTCCAAAACTAATGAGAGAGATAATTTCAGTATTAATGAAAGCAAATTTCAGAATTAATGAAAGCAAATTTCAGAATTAATGAAAGCAAATTTCAGAATTAATGAAAGCAAATATTCCAGAAATAATTTAAAAGATAATTTCAGAATTGATAAAAGTGATAATTCCGGAATTATCTTTCATTAATAATAATAAAATTAATGAATGACAATTCCCGAATTCAAGAAAGAGATAATTTCAGCATTTTAGAAAGACAATAGTCTAGAATAAATGAAAGAGATAATTCCAGAATGAAGAAAAGGGATAATTCAAAAATTAAGGGAAGAAAAATTATAGAATTATTAAGAGATAATTTCAAAATTAACGGAAGAAAAATTATAGAATAAATTAGAGATAAAAATTCCGGAATTAAGGAAAGAGATAATTCCAAAATTGATGAAAGAAAAATTCTAGAATTAATGGAAGAGATAATTCCAAAATCAATGAAAGAGGTAATTTCAGCATTATTCAAGTGATAATTCCAAAATAATTGCAAGAGGTAATTTCAGTATTAATGAAGTGATAATTCCAAAATAATTGCAAGAGGTAATTTCAGTATTAATGAAGTGATAATTCCAAAATAATTGAAAGCGATAACTCCAGAATTTATGGAAGATCATTCGAGAATAAATGAAAGATCATTCGAGAATAAATGAAAGATAATTTTAGAATTAAGGAAAGAGATAATTCCAAAATTAATGAAAGTGGTAATTCCATCATTAATGAAAGTGGTAATTACAGCATTCATGAAAGATAAATTCAGATTGATGAAAGTGATAGTTCTAAAATTAATGAAAGCGAGAATTCTAGAATTAAGGAAACAGATAATTCCAAATTAATGAAAGAAAAAATTGCAGAATTAATGGAAGAGATAATTCCAAAATCAATGAAAGCGACAATTCCAAAATTAATGAAAAAGATAGTTCCAAAATTAATGAAAGAAATAATTCCAAAATTAATGAAAGAAAATATTCTAGAATTAATGAAAGAAATAATTTCAGCATTGATGAAAGAGATAATTGTAGAATTAATGAGATATAATTTCAGAATATAATTAATGAGATATAATTTCAGAATATAATTAATGAGACCGTACTGTACATTTCTATGGGCAAATCCCCAGGAACAAACTTTGTTTTCACCGAGTCACGTGATTTCCCCGCATTCGATGTCACTGCCGTCGCGGCGGCTGGATGCTTTCTCACAGTAATACACATAAGCTCGATGAAAATAGTCAATCGCCGAGAGATTCTCATCTTGTTCTGATATAGAGTTCAATTTGATTGATGATATTTCCAGACCATCACACATATTTTTTTGTTTTGAAAGCAATTCACTCATTAAATATTCCACGAGAAATAAACGATTTATTTTGAAGAAATTTATTTCAAAGGGAAAAATAATCATTGATCATTTAAATGAGATTGTGAATATTATTGTGATCCAAAAAATTATGGGAAATGAAGGTCGTGAATGAATGAATCCAGTGGAAACTGATTTTTTCCGAAAAAAATTGATAAACGTAAAAAATTTGCGAAGTTTGGTCAAAATTGCAAAAAAAAAAAAAATTGGTGGAGCAAAGTTTTCTATTCAGTTCAGATCCTGCAAATAAGCTCCGTGGATTCTTACAAGCGAAGCCAACAACTTGAACCAGATAAACGGTGCATATACAACAGGCCCGTAGCCAGAAATTTGGTTCGAGGGGGGGGGGGAGAGAGAGAGAGAGAAAGACCACTTTCGTTTCGGGAAGGCGGGGGGGGGGGGACCAAAGTGATAGAACAATAGATCTGGCCATCTTTTTCCCCCTTTTTCGGTCATTTTCTCACATTTCGGGGGGAGGACCAGACCACCAAGTCCCCCTCCACCCCACTATGGCCTAGATATAAGATGGGTTTTCCTAGGAATAAGGTTTGTTGCGCAGCGTGAACCGAATTAGACTATTTCGCACCGACAGAAACGTGTTACATAATCACGCTACGCGTTTGTGTTTTCCTAGCGAGGCGCATCAGATCAGGGCGGCTAGATAAAGTAAATGGCTTTGGCATCAGCTACTCTGTCGTCTGCATGCTCCGGTTTGAAGGGAAGGAAAAGAAAACACACAAGAGTGAAGAGAATGTCGGCAAAACCGCGGCGCACGACGCATTTGACTCCTCCAGAAGCAGTCGGCTAATCACGCCCGACGTAAAGCGCTGTCATCAGGCGTATTGCGCTCTGTAGGAAAACAGTCATGCTGCTTGGACGACGTGTCGCGCTAGGCGAATCACGTTGCGCGCGGCACAGGAAACTTGCTCCTAGGAAAACCCGGCTATACAGACAGACATGACCATTGAAAGAACATTTGAAGAAGCAAACGACGGTTAAAGAGATCCCCTCTTTCCCCCTAAAACTCCGGAGTGTATACTGTTCCATTTATAATATTGATGCTGCCATCATATCTGAAAAATATTAACTATTTGTGTGTTGATGATGATTATTTAAAAAAAGAAAAGCAGAATATTCCATTCAGTGTGGTTCGTTCTGAGTGAAGCTGAAGAACTGAACCGGATGTTCGAATTCACGGTTATCCTATTTTTTTGGTACATAAGGAGGTGCCCAAAACAAATAGCCCAAGCAAACGACAGGCGAAAAGCACTGGCGAAAGTTCCCCTTTTTCATTTTACTGCTGCTGCCATCTTATCTTGAAAATAGTAACTATTTATCAGGTGAAATCTAATTTTTAAGAGAAGCAGAATACTTCGTTCAGTCAAGTTCCTTGTGACAGAAGCCCAAGAACTGAACTGGATGTTCTAATACACAGTTCAGCTATTTTTCTGGTACATAAGGAGGCGTTCAAAACAAATACCTTTGGTGGAAGCAGACGACACGTGAAAAGTAAGTTTTCTTATTTTCTATTCTACTGCTGCTGCCATCTTACACAACAAATAATAACAATTTATAAGGTGAAGCTCATTTAAGAAAAAAGCAGACGACCTCATTCAGTCTGGTTCCTTATAGATTAGACCAGAGAACTGAACTGAATGTTGCAATTTACAGTTCAGTTGTTTTTTTGGTACATGAGGAGATACAAACAAACGACCTTGGTAGAAGCAGACGACCATCGAGATTATATTATAATTCAACTGACCATATTTGCTCGAGAAAAATTGCTATTTCAAATACGGGAAAATATGGGTCATCGCTAATTATTGCCAAAAATGATGCCAAAACCACACAAAGTTGCCAAATATGGCTGAAATTACGGAAAATCACAATGGTGGGAAATGAAACATTACTGCAAATTGTAGTGAATTAAAATGAATTCCGCGATAAAAAAAACTTTTACCAAGACTAGGCTGACCATATTTCCTAAAGAGAAATACGGGACATTGGGATTCCAAATACGGGGAAATACGGGACATCGCCAATTATCGCCAAAACCGATCAAAGTCGCCAAATATTGTTGACATAACGGAGAAATTACAATGGCGGGAAATGCAGCATTACTGCTAATTGCAGTGGATTAAAATGAATTCCACGAAAAAAATTTTTCACTAAGACAAATGTGGGAGATTCATATACGCATTTATAGTTGTAGTTATCATAATATAATTTATAAGTTGAAAATAATTTCAATCTTTGACTTCAATAAAGAATAAAAATTCAACTAGGCTTCGTGCAAAATACGGGAAAAACCGGGACAATTTTGCTAAAAAGTCGGGACAGCCAAAAAAACAGAAAATACCGGGACTGTCCCGGGAAATACGGGACGTATGGTCACCCTAACCAAGACAAATGTAAGAGATTAATATTTTTATTTATAGTTGTAATCATCATAATATAATTTATGAGTTGGAAAATAATTTCAATCTTTGAC
Source organism: Pholcus phalangioides (assembly GCF_987345545.1). Taxonomy (NCBI): domain Eukaryota; kingdom Metazoa; phylum Arthropoda; class Arachnida; order Araneae; family Pholcidae; genus Pholcus; species Pholcus phalangioides. The sequence goes on from NW_028301601.1 coordinate 55,271,098, forward strand.
TTTAATAAAGAAAAAAATTCAAGTAGGCTTCTTGTAAAACACGGGAAAAATCGGGACGCGTTTGCCAAAAAGTCGGGATGGCCAGAAAAACAGAAAATACCGGGACTGTGCCGGGGAATACGGGACGTATGGACACTCTAATTATAATGAAAGAGATAGTTATAATTCCAGAATTAATGAGATATAATTTCAGAATCTATGAAATAAATAATTCCAGCTTTAATAAAAGAAATAATTTCAGCATTAACGAAAGAAATTATTCTCTATCCTTTTTTTTAATCTTTAAAAGGCAATATTTAGAGACAGAACTATATATTTCTATGGACAAATTGTCAGGCACGAACTGTGTTTTTCCAGGGTCATGTGACTTCCTTGCATTCGATGTGTCAGCCGTCGCGGCGGTTGGATGCTTCCTCTAGCAAGCTCGACTTAAGACGCCTTCATTAAGGAGTTCTAGCTCGACTTATAGTCATCCAGCTTATATTTCTGGAGAGAGTATGACGCCAGCGGTCTCTACCGTGGCGATGCTGAGAATGGTGTCCCCCAACATCATTCGTTGGAAGATCGCGTGACTCGGTGAAAACACACACAATCCCCCGTTATTTTCTTATGGCATAAATAGGAGTTTAAAACAATAAACGAAAGAAATAATTTCAGCATCGGTGAGATAATTCCAAAATTAGTGAGAGAGATAAGTTCAGTATTAATGAAAGGTAATTCCAGAATTAATGAAAGAAAATATTCTAGAATAAATGTGAGATAATTTCAGCATTAATGAAAGATAATTCCAGAATGAAGGAAAGAGATAATTACAGAATGATAATTCCAAAATTAATGAAAGAAAAATTATAGAATTAATTAAAGAGATAGTTTCAAATTAATGAAAGAGAAAATTCTAGAAAATTAATGAAAGAGAAAATTCTAGAAAATTAATGAAAGAGAAAATTCTAGAAAATTAATGAAAGAGAAAATTCTAGAAAATTAATGAAAGAAAAAATTCTAGAAAATTAATGAAAGAAAAAATTCTAGAAAATTAATGAAAGAAAAAATTCTAGAAAATTAATGAAAGAAAAAATTCTAGAAAATTAATGAAAGAAAAAATTCTAGAAAATCAATGGAAAATAATTTCATTTTTTCTCATCAAACCCGGCAATATGTAATTAAAATCTGGAAACCCTGTAAACGTTTAAAAAATCCGGCATTGCCGGACCAAATCCGGAGAGTTGGCAGGTCTGTGTGTAATTAATTTAAAAACTGTTCGTTCAACAATCACGCTAGAAATAAAGCTATAACAATTAAGAACAATAGGTGAAAATTTATTTACAAATGATGAGTGTGTAATACAGTAACTGTTCATGTTTCATCTTCTCTGCCACTTTCTGGAACCCACCTTCTAATCAGAACTTCCTGGAAAAAAAGATTCTATTTAAAAATGTTGCCCAAGTGAGATATAAAATCATTTTCATTTTAAAACTACTTTCTCTCTTCTCAGAATTCATGCCTACTTATCACATGTGCATCGTCATATCGATACCCTAAAAAATTTCCATGATGCCTACGTTGCTACAAAGAAAACATATTCAACAAATCAAGTCTCTCTTCATAGCTTAAACCTTGCATACCTGCAAGTGCTCTAATGGTGGTTCTTCACACCTCCTTCAACTAAGTCTATATCTTTCTGAAGATAGGGTCTCTAAAACTGTGCAGCGTCCTCTAGGCCAGGACAAACTAAGTCTCTGAAAATTAGAAGGATGACTCTGGGAGAATGCAAAGAGAGTTTTAAAAAATCAGGCTGAGCATTCTATTTGCTTTTTTTGTGGAACAATGTTCAGAAAACCTAAGCGGCTCATCAACGAGTAGTTCCAAATCTGGGAGCCTACGTGCATCTGGAATAGTTCTTCCACTTACGTGGTAAGTGAAACATGGGTTGTTCGAAACAAAATGAGCGGCCATGCACCTATCAGTTATCATTATAGATAGGTTTTACTGTTTCATCAATTATGCATAATATTTTTGTCTCCACAGATTTTTGCCTGTGTCCCCATAACGAGAAGGGTAGGATAATATTCTATATCAAAAATCGGGGCAACAGAAGAAAGAAGAGAGACGTAATTTGATTTCTGTCAGTGTTCTAAAGAGAAATGTGTATCCTGTGAAAGTTGATGGGGGGGGGGGGGGAAAGAATCATTATTTTTCTTGCACTAAATTGAAATCTTTCATGAATAATTCATCGTGAAACTTAAAAACTGAAACAATCACATAAAAAAATAGAGGTTTTAGTATTTTATGTACATTAGCTAAACGTTGGACAATACAAAGAAGCCATAGGGTCAAAAAACAGGGCAAATTACTTTGGTACATCCACATCATACATACCTCAACTTTGAAACTCGAAACACAGAAAGGTGTTGAAATCTTGTTCTCCGACATCTGTTCTGGCTTTATAACATACAAGAACATCAGACCCTACAACAAAAAAAGAAATTAATGAGAATTTCGTAATGTCAGGAATTAAAAATAAACTTGGTAAATCATGAAATACCATTCAGTTATTTTTTTATTACAGTAAATACAGCAGGGTCATTTTCATCTGCAGTAAATTCATTCCAGGCCTTACTGCAAGTAATAGAGAACATGTTACTTAAACTGCTGAACGTATACAAATTCAATGGCGACAACAGACGAATCACCCAATGAGGTAGTCAAAACAAAGCATGGAGGGTACAAAATCCAGCTTATTTGAGAATTTTATGTGGCCCAAAAGAAATTAAGTATTTAATCATTTGAGCTGGAAAAAGGATGTGGTACGTCCACAATAATTAAGGTTAGTACTAATAATAATTCACAGTGGCTTGCCAAAGGCATAGACCAACAATAGTCAGACATGAGGGATTATATGCCATCAGACACAAACTACCGGATCCAAATGCAGCAATTCCTTTGATCAATCTGTTTTTGTGCAACTGTCAGCACATATTGCAAATAAGAAAAAATGCATAAATAACGAATAAATTCCTGTTTCATCAATGATATGCCTGACGTGTCCAGCCACAAATATTATTATATATTTTCATTTAAATTGAGAAATTAATATGAAACAGGAAACCAACTAAACACATGGTTTTTTAGTTGCATTAATAATGGGTATTATCACCTTTCCAGCATGTGTAGCCTGTCGATTTATGGCAGATAACGTCTTCCATGAGAAATTCATGCGATCTTTTCCGATCTCTTTCAAGTTCTTCTCTTTAACTGGTTTGACAATAACAGCATAGGTCGAGTGATAATACAGAGGTCCATCTTTATACAGTACTGTGAAAAAAAGATAAATGTATGTTAAGAGAAAATTAAAATGTAAAACTAGCACACACAACAAATTTCAGAATTTTTCTGATTATAAATGAGCCTTTTCCTCTATGTTTCTCCGAACTTCATCTTAATGCTTACAGGTCTTGAAAGGGAAAAAAAGAACATTTCATGATAACATAACTGTGTTCTCTACAGTCATTTCATAAGGCGGACCATGCTCTAATTTCAGTTCACCACTCAACCAAAATTTAATTTTTATATAAAAAATCTGGAAAGCTGCCAGCTTTCCAGATTCAGCCCAGCTACACCTCCTCCTCCTAAACAGAACATGGTCCGCCACTCTGTCTCAATGAAAACTGGATTCCTGACTTTCCTCGAATTGACCTATCAAATATCGGATCAGGGGGTAAGTGATTACAATACCTTGAAATAAGGGTGTGTGTGTACCTTCTATTATTTTTTCTTTGTGGGTTCATCTATTCTTATGAATAACTAATAATATTCTTATGAATAATAATACTCGGCGCTACCCAGGTTTTCTTTAATGAGACTTTTTTGGATCACGTGATATCTCCCTCTTTCTTTGAGGGACATACAAACCGTGTTCCCGTTAACTAATGAAAAGACTTCCTGCGCGACTCATGAGAGAAACAAATCTAGATTGAAGAAACATAGAAATGAATTTTTTTTCCCCTTTTTCAAGGGTTGCTAGGTATTTCGATTCCCCCTCCCTTTGAACTTCAAGTTATCCATCTGCCTACTTTTGCTTCAAAAAAATGCTTAGTTACCCGCAATTAATTTTAAAACATCCTAAACTATATGAATTTACGCAGTTGAATATTAAAAGAGAATACGGAGACATTAATTTTCATGACAGAGAATATAAATAAGAAGTTGAAATCAATGTTATTGCATGGATATTCAACTCAAAAATAGATCCTGGCTAATTACTTCATATTTAATTTTGTGGGCTTCATAGATATAACTTAATATTTCAAAAAAATCGGCAATTAAACTTTTTAAATTATTGGTGTGGCGGAAAATCCACTAGATTTCTGCATTTCCACAGTAAAATCAGCAATTTTAACACTGATTTCTATGGGGATCATCCTTTGCTTGACCCTCAAAGTAAAGCTGATGAAGATTCTGACGTCTATTCGAAAAGCCTTATTACTGGGAGGACTGAAAATATGGCAAACCATTATAAAGGCATAAACTATTATACATATGTACTGGCAGCATTAAAGTAGTGACAAACCATTGTAAAGGCATGTATATTAGGGTGGGTCGAAAAAAATGAAATTTTTATTTTAAAATCGCTATAGTGCGGGAAAGTTGCCTCTTTTAATAAGAAGAAAAACGACGTAAAAAATTGTAAAATCGGTTGATATCTTCCGGTCGCGCATCGGACTTGAAGTTTATGGAAATTGACGAAATCGAACATTTTTCTGAAGTATTTTAATATTAGATAAAATTCTATGATCAACACGCAAAAGTTTGTTACGCTTATTTTATGGTTCAATAAAGTAAAATAAATTAATATTTCAATGTTTATTGGTCGCGCAACGTGTTAGAAAAATGGGAATTAACCAAATTTGTGCAGCTTCTCGTCCGTTTTGTCAGAACAAACCACCCAGAATTCATCACCAGGAGGTGGTTTGCACGTCGAGTTCCACCCACACGCAACCCAATCAAATATCCAAACTAGGCGTGTATGTGTGTTATTCAAATTGTATTTGAAAAATAAGGTGGTTTACAGTTTCTTTTACTTTTTCTTTTCCAAGTGCACACGTTTGAAGTCTGACTTTTGGAAGAAATCAAGCATGACTGATTTTGATAATAGCGTAGATCTGTGATGTAGCTATCTCTATCTCCATGTCACATCCTTTTGTTGAGGCCTCTGTAACAATTTAGCATATCCCTCAACTGTCCGAGTCTGACTGGAGCACGTGTGAACTGCAAGTGGAAAGACCACTACAGTGGATCGTGTATCTACTTCATTTCTCAACAAAATTCCTCTCAGTCATATTTTTCCTCATATAGAGGGTGCAATGAATTAATGAGCATCAGGACTCTGCTACTGGAATTTTCCTGCTGGCGTGATCTCTTCCAGCCCAGCTTCGTTATGGAGTATGGAAAAAAGTATGTGCACCTGACAATCTGAGCCGTATGTAGTGTGGTGCGGGAATGTTTAGTGCTATCATCTAAATTTGAAATTGTGAGTGAAGTGAAATGATTAAATATTTGTACCGTTGTAGGCCTGTTGCTCTCTATGGCTAGATTTTTTAACAGGGGAATCGGCTCGCATTTGAGCCTCGAAGTCGGGAACCACAGATATAAATGGTGCATCCACACACAGAGTGCCAGAATCTTTTTCTGGGTAAAATGGATAACAGCTTAGTGGATGTGGAAGCTCTCTGTGTTGGAGTATGAATCTGTACATTGTTGGTTTCTAGAAGTAGACAGAAAGATGCTGAGGAAAGACCAGCAGTACTGTATTTATTAGACATATCCAAAACAATAAAGCCAGGACATTTTCCAGGGGATTTGTCAATTCGAGGTCCTGCTCGTCGTCTGTCACATTCTAGATGGTTAAATGCGGCCAATAGAGTGCTAAGGTTGTAGGACTACTTAAGTTAGCCAAATCCTTTTGGGAACCGAAAGTTTTCTTCATCTTGAAATCGCACGAGCCTGTGTGGTTCCACATCAAAAAGAACAAGTATTTCAATAATGCGCTAAACATGTTTTTCCAGCAGTTCAAAAATTGCGGTATTTACTTGATGAGAGAGAGAGACTTAAAGTTGTTAATCCAGTAGAGTTGAACCCAATGCGTTTTTTGCTATTTACCAATTACTGTTGGCTATGATTGTTGATGAAATTCGAGAGAGCTTGGATATAGAAGAACTTTAAAGTACCGTCTGGGTATAAAAAAAAGTTAAAGTACCAGGATAAGTAGATTTGTTTCAAACTGACTAATTTTTTTTTTAGTTTCTCTTTAATTAGAACTAAAATGACTCACCAAATAATTTATATGATAACTATTTGTTATTGACATCACATTTATGCTTTTATCTTAATTTATTATAATGTTCCTCTTATTCTACTTTTCCTAATGTCAGATATAAAGGGTTAAAGCAAGACAATCCGTCTCTAAAGGAAAAACCATTAGATACAGCGTAAGAAAAACTTTAAAGCTACCGAATACACTGGAATTATTAATCGGAATACTTGCTTGTTGTATCCTTTCCCCAATGATACGGGAAGTATGTGATGATGATATATCATTCATCAATTCCGACATCAGAGGCATCGAAAGGCTTTACCGACGGCCAGTCAAGAGATGTATCAAACTTGTTACTGAGGCCTGAACTAAAGTATACAAACTTGAGAAGCTTAAGTGGTACATCAGATCTGCGCTATTATCAAGATCAGTTTTATGAATGATTTCTCCCAAAAGTCATATTTCAAACGTGTTAATTTTGATGACTAGCTTTGATATATAATATAAATTATATGCACACGCCTATTTCGGATGGTTGATTGGGTTGCGTGTGGGTGAAACTGGACATGCAACCACCTCCTTGTGATGAATTCTGGGTCGTTTTGTTATAACAAAACGGGCGAAGAGCTGCACAACGAAACTTGCAAAAATTTGGTGAATTCCTGTTTTTCGAACACATTGCGCGACCAACGAACATTGAAATATTAATGATGTTTTAATTTATTTCACTTCATTGGACCATAAAATGAGCATAACAAACAATAGCGTGCCGATCCTAGAATTTCAAGTAATATTAAAAAATTTCAGAAAAATGTTCAATTTCGTCAATTTCCATAAACTTCAAGTCCGATGCGCGACCGGAAGATATCAACCGATTTTAAAAATTTTTACGTCGTTTTTCTTCTTATTAAAGGAGGCAACTTTCCCGCACTATAGCGATTTCAAAATGAAAATTTCATTTTTTTCGACCCACCCTAATGTACATGTCTGAAACGCATTGATAGGGAACCACGGTAACTAAAATAAACATTCTGAAAGTTACTGATGAGGCCCAGAAATCATTGTTGCCCGACAATTTTGCGCCCATTTTGGGCATTTGCCGAATTCTATGATTCTCTGCAAACTTTTAAAGCAGCCTATCGTTCAAGACGTTTCGTTTCATTTGTTTCCTGTTTGGTATATATGCAAAATTTGGCGACGATTGATCCACAATTATAGATTTGTATAGAGAACATACACACACACAGACAGAAAATCAATTTTATATATATATAGATAATGTGAAGGAAAAAACCACTTGTTATAAGACGATATAATTAGGGAGCAACTGAATTTGTAACTAGAATTTTCTGAAATATTTAAATCTGCTGTTTGCATAATTATCAAGAAGAATTGTACTTATTTAAAGAAAACTATTTTTTTAAAACCCTTACCGTAATCAACACCATTTTTAACACCACTCCTGACAACCCAGCCCTTGCTGCGCAAATGATGATAGGCAGTGTACATCACAGGGAAATTTTTTCCTGGGGTCAATTCGCAGAGCCTGGACCACATCTTGAAGAGGTTCAACGGCTGAAATTAGATAAATCAATGGATTATCATCATTTCAGGTATTTTCATAGAGAATCTGCACATAAGAACACATCTACATGCATGACAAAGTTAAATTAGAATGTTGAAAGTCCTAGTGTGTATACTTGTCATCGTCTCAAACCCTATCAAATGATTTTCCTGACTTAAAAAAAATGTCAGTCTCATGGAAATGTCTCTGCCAATTACCAGGCTCGAAAAATCAGTGTCTGTCATGTGATGAAACATTCCACTGCACAAGAAAACATATCATCAGGGTTTAAGCTACGGTCACATTTTGACGAAAATATGAAAGAAAATCTTAGAATGCGAAAGTAGTAGTAGCCACTTTTGCAAAAATGCGTACAGGAGGTACGGAATGAGAAGACATCTAACCATAAATAACTAGCATTGTAGCATTTTGTTAAAGCTTTTTTCCCCCCATTTTCGATTTTTTGCTAAAGGAATTTTTTATCTAGCATAAACCCTGCACATCATACAAATAAAATGAAAAATTCAGGATTTTTCGGGATGACCATATGACTCATTTTTTCGGGACATTTCCATATTTTTCTATAACTTTGGCCCTCCAACTTCTTTTTAAAATAAAAATTGTTCCGTTTCTTCCTGTATTTTCAACAAAGCCTCCCTTAAATCTTTATCCTTCGCTGAAATCGAGCTGATTATAATGACTATGAATATTCATCTCACATACAGTGATCCTTCATCATTATGCATCAGTGAATGAATGAATGCACGCTAGGACTCTGCCACCAGACTGATCCCTTTGCCGAGATCTCTTCCAGGCCAGCTTCATCGCAGAGTCTAGAACAAAGTTTGTGTACCTAACAGCCTGAGTGCGTATCTAGTGTGGGTTTTAGATGTTTAAGTGCTGTCCTCTGAATTTCAAATTGTGAGTGAAGTGTAATGGTTGAATATTTGTACCGTTGTAAGCCTGCTGCTCTCTGTGGCGGGACTTTTTAACGGGGAGATTGGATTTCATTCACGCCTTAAAGTTGGGAATCATAGAAAGCCAACTTCAGCTGACAGCTAGTGTTGTGCAGGTGAGATTTGAACCTGCGTCCTCGCGAGTCCATCACTATGACTGCTCGACCACCACAGCGGCTGTATACATGGGTGCAAGGGAATAAAGGAAAAAGATGCATAAGTGAGAATGGCGTACAAGTGCATTGTTATGCTATATATTTTACCAGAAGTGCAGACAATTGTCCTATAACTAAAAGAAATGTATAAGTGAGAGAGAGTGTATAATGAGAGATCACTGTATTGGTCATGTTAAATGTGTTTTTGGTTTTATTTTAATACAAACACAATGGCACAACAAGCAAAATGCCCAACGAGGTGGCCGAGGGGGAAAAAAAACAGCTAGAGAGGTGCAAATTTGATTACAGTTACAGCACACTACATTACCAATTGTACCATCAATGAAAAAATTTTCACGGAATTCATTTTAGTCCACAATGATTTACAGTACCACTTCATTTCCTGTCACTGGAAACTTTTTTTTTTGGCAATAATTGGAAACTTGGCTGAGTTTTGCATCACATTTTGCGACAATTTTCCATATTTTTCTTGAAAAAACATGCTCACTTTCAGATTGTAAGGAGTGAGGGGTTTTTTTTTATAAGCATACAAAAAAATCGAAAGAATCTGATTTCCGACCAGAATATTTTGATTAGGATAAAAAAATCGGAACGCTTATAGGTGAATCAGAAGAATTGGCACCTATGCAGTCTGATCTGATTTATTGAATTGGGATTCGAGTGTATTTAAATTGTTCACAATGAAATCTCAAACTTAAAACCATCAACAATCACCCACATTTTCCCTTTGAACCTCAGCTTAAAAAATGTACAGTGAAACCTAAGACGGAAACATGCTGTGAGACGGAAATCTGTCAAACTGAATCAAGAGATAGTCCTGTCAATGATTATAGTGCTTGGATAAGCACCTTTATAGAACAGAGTTTTCTAAAAAAGAAAAAATAATTCAGTCCCTTGACGTTTCGTCTCAGACAAGCTTCACTGTATAACCAACAGTAAATTCTAAAACATTAACTATTCAAGTGAAAGTGTATTAAAAATGACGAAAGCATATTAAAACAATAAATTGACATGATTGTCAATATTTCTATGATAGGTACTTGCCTTATCTTCGTCCATTACAATGAGAACACCCAGAACATAAGACAAGAAGAACGCCTGAAAAAAAATAGAACACATAATTGCTTAGTGAGATGCAAGAATAATTATGCATGCCATAACATACAGCAGGCATCTTCAACCTGTTGCTCACAAGCACCAAAAGTGCTCTGTATGCCTGCTTGTGTTCGATTTCATGCTCGCAAGCACTTAAACAACATCCTGATTAAACACCTTATACTAATTGCATTCAAGGATTAAAATAATCTTTCATTAAAATAATAATATATAATTTTTCATTAATTCATATGTCAAACTTGTCATAAGGGTGCTCTTCTTTTGATGATAGGTACAGGCAGTGCTCTCTGGAGATTAGAAAAAGGTTGATGACCTCTGATATACAGGGTTGTCCATTAGATGAAAGAAACCGCCCGACTCACTGGAACAAAAAAAATTTCTGCACTGACTTGAAGAACATTGACGATAACAGGTTTTTTTTAGCGGGCAAGGGCACCAGACAGATCTTCACACAAATAGATCTTCATTATTTTATCAAGTGTTGCCACACACACAATATTTTAATGTTGATGTCTGAATGAGTGCAAAGGGTTTACACTAGAAACACAGGTGGTTTTTCATTAGAGTGTCTACCACGTGCCCACAGGAAAATTCTGTGACTTCTTCTAGACTTATATAGCTATATTGGTGATTTAACACTTTTAATTTGGCATTTTCGGCTATTTCAACATTCAATATTTGGAGGAATAGCCCTTTCTTTCTCACAAAAAATGAAACATTTCATCAAGATTTGGCGCAATGACAATCAGCAATTATAACCCTGGATGTTTTCTGCTGCTTGTTGTGATGATTTTTTCTTCTTTGAAACAGGAATCGACTCAAATTCACACTTGAGTGCTGGAAAACCAGGAAAAATCCTCTTCAGACGACCATTACTAATACTATTTAAACATACATGCAGCCCTTACACATTCCTGTGCGGAATTTCAGTAGATACCAGAATGTGTGATCTGAGTATGCGTGTTGTGGTCTCTAACGTATTTATGTTGTCACAGTTGTAAGTATTTTGTGTTCTTGCTGGTGCTGCTATCTGTATTCTATGTTTTGAAGTGAAGATGGTGAATGTTTGAATTTTTCATGTTGAAGGTCTACCTTCTCTCTTCGGAGACACTCTTTCACATTGAGACTAGCTTGCATTCACGTCTCAAAATTGGATAACTGCCAGCAGACAAAAAACTGCATGATAAATCATCCAAACACTGCTGCAATCGCATGTATCTACCGAAAAGCGAGGTATAAGTCCATGATTTTTGGCAATAAAATCAAGCACAGGAACTTGCTCTGGGAAAAATTCATTAGAAAATCTGTGACTTTCCTTGACTTTCCCACGATAGTACATACCCTGTCCATGTACAGTCTTGTGCAAGTCATTCATCAAAATTAGGGTAAGTCATGATTAAAACCACGATTTAAATCACTTGGTTTTTTAAAAGAATCATTGACTTGAATCACAAAATTTAAATTTTATTTGCATAACTTCAATGATATTAAAGTAAAAGCAAACCCTGTTATGGTATGCATACACAATTAGAAGAAGTATAGAAGATCTTTGGGGTAAATATAAACTTGACATAGTGCAGAAAGAAAGCTGCTCTATTTGCAGAATTTTTAGAAAATGGAAAAAATTGCAGAAAAATGTAGGAAGTTGAACTTAACATTTAGCTTAAACTGCACCAAGTATTTTGAATGTATTACAATGTGGCACTAGGGTTCCCCCGATTATAAAACAGAGAAGTGATTTCTTATATAAAGCCTTGAATTCTATGCCCTAATTGCTGATTCAAAATAATAATAGTTATTGTACCAACATAAATATTGTTAAGCTTTAGACTTCTTTACTTTTCGTATTAAAATTTTGAGTTTTTTACCAAAGCTCATTAAATCTGTGAAAGAATAAAAACTGTATAAATTATTAGGCAACATCATGCAAGTTGGAAACACATCATAATAAATGCATATGCATCAAAACCATAAGAAGCAATCTTGTGTGTGAATAGAATTTGTTTTATTTAGTTTATGTCGAATGACCCTTTGGTTGTACGTCGAGTGAATCGAAACACTTGCACCATATATGTGATACTGAGTCGCCCAGGCATTCACTTTAATGGGGGGAAGCATGATGTGAATCCAACACTATGACTACTCGACCACCACAGCGGCTGTATATATGGGTGCAAGGGAACAAAGAAAAAAGACACATAACTGACAGAGGCATGTAAGTGAATTATTATGCTATATCTTTTACCAGGAGTGCAGACAATTGTTCTACTGAAAGAAATGTATAAGTACATGACACAGGGAATAAAAGCACTTTTCTCTACAAGAAAAATGTTAATCCATGAAGTTGATTGGGCACAATGATCTTTCGTGTTGCATTAACACAGATTTTTGTTCATATTTCTTGATTGCAGTTTGTTTGTTGGTTTATTCATTAATGCCGAATAATAAGCAATCAGTTAATTGAAATAAAAAAATCCAGTTTAAATTTAAAAATGACTTTTCCATATCCTGACCTGATCAACACTTCAAAAAACAATTCAATATACAGTCGACGCTCATTTTTATGAATCCATACTGACTTGATAATTAGTTTGTAAATGGCAGACAATAAAAAATATGAGTTATTCATCGTTATTGATTTCCCCAAAAAAAAAACCATTTATTTTTGTTTGCTTTGTTGCAACATTCTGGTAAATGCAAAATTCCATGAAACTGATGTGCGATAACATATCACACGTGTGCGAATCTTGCTTCTCTGAAATATTTTACGGAGGGTGGAATGCCACTGAGACCATTTGCTGATCTTTGATTAGAGGGATCAACATACTTTATGGAATACCATATTTTTTTGGCCATTTCTATCTTTGTAAAAGTTTACAGATTGATTTCTTTCAAAGTCTTTTTTCTTTCATCTACTGTCAATCACAATCTTTTCCATTTTGTTGACATCACGAAGAGGAAAGTAGACAAACAGCAGTTAGCTGCAGTACAGTTTGATGTCTACTTTCAACTCAGAAATGGCCTCATCAATAAGTTAATGTATCAAACCATTTCCTCAAACCAAGTTTATCCAATCATTATGTACAAAGAGTGAATTACGTAGCAAACACATCGCTTCATGGTCACCCCCTACTGATAACTGAACTCTCCTTCCAGGTAGGTTTACACAAAACACCTGAATGTTGGTGATGACAGATTGGAGAACTTTCTACCTTCTCCCCACTTCCTATGTTTTCTCTTAAGACAAGTAGAACATCGGAATTTAAGTTTACTTTTGGTTTTTTATACAATGAATTTGAAGATGGCTAAAGAATGAAAGGACATTTTTAAAAAAACCAGCATAAGAAAAACGAGTTCATAAAATAGAGTGCTAATAGAAATTAGAGTTTGTAAAATAGAGCAGATTTTAACATTAGTTTTGTTCATTTAACATTAGAGTTCGGGATACAAGAGCAGTTCTTACAAAAGAAAAGCATATTCATAAAATTGAGCATCAACTGTAAAGACAAAGAACATTTTAGTAAATAAATTTAACGTTAAGCAATGAAAGATCTGCAAATCACCTCCTCGAATGTCAGTATCAATTTTTCTGCAGAATCATCTTTCTCACGAGTGTCCGCCTCATTTGCTGATTCTTTGGTTTTATCTGGATCATCTGATGAGTTTTTATGCTGCCTTTTCCAGTGCTTATCTTCATCATCGCTACTAGAGTCTGTTTCCATATTCTCAACATTTAAGCTGTAAATACATCAAGTAGAAAAAAAACTTTTTTGAAGTATGTGAATTGGTAGGTTAGTATTTCCAGCCAAACCAGAGCTGAAAATATCACTTTTCTCAGGAACAAACACCTCCATGGTATTGTTATGGGTGTGTCACAAGCAGTCAAGTCATTTTGCCTTCCCCCTCCAAAAATTATATAATTTTTTGTGATTTGAAGCAATGGCGAAAATTTACATTATACTCATGATGCCATTTTGGGGATTAAAACAAAATGCTCTTTTTTCTGAGTAAATTCTTTGGGGATTATTTCCCCCCCCCCCCCCCAAAGGTAGGAATTTTTTTACAATCACAGGTGAAATTCGGGGTACATATGAATTTTCAGGAGGTCCAGGAGATGGAATAGAAATTTAGGAAACTTGGTAGCTATGACATTACGGCACAAAAAGAGGCGCAAATTCAAAATTAATTCTACATAACTACAGCAGCCACAATAACAAAATAAATTCCTAATTATCAATTAATGAAAACAAGCGAGCATATGAATCATAAAATTTAAAGACAAACTTCCAATTATTGCAGCACATTACCTCTTCGGTATTTTTGACTGGTCAAGACATGCCAATGGAGTTCTATCAGATAGAGAGCTCTTACCAAAGAATCCCTGTGTGAAATAGAAATAAAAATAATCATTATATTTTAAAAATGCACATTAAAAACCACCATCCCATAATGCTTATGAAGAATAATTCGAGAGAGCAGGATAATCCGAGCTCTTCAAGGAAAAAGGGGAAATTTTGGTTCATGCTTGAACAAGCATCTTTTTTTTGCTCTATGTGACAAGAAGTGGGGAGAGACACTCAACTGAGATTCGGATTACAATATTTCATATTCACGATGGCACGCTCGTGAATGAAAATGCATATTCACTCATTATTGTGGTAGCTGGCTCAAACTTTCTTGAGGAACAAAAGATTTGAATCGCTAATACCCACAAGACTAATAATGGTTGAGCGCCTACAATGGATAGGTCATGTTTGTATGTGTTTGTCGTGCAGGATGTGGTTTGCATGTGACCTGATCGTGCGGCGGATGTGGATGCATGCACGAGTCACAAATTAGCTTTGTTGTTCGGAAAGAATATTGTGCCAACAAGACTAGTATCACACCCAAGCATGAGGAAAGAATCAACCCCAAATGCACCAATATGGAGTCGAAAATGTCTGGAGGGTGGCATGGAGTTTAGGTACTACTTTTTTACTTCAGAGAGTCACCAAATGTGACACCTTGTGTTTGGTTTATTTTCCCTGTGCTTATCTGCTTAAAATAGATTTTGTTTGTCTACTAGAGATTTAAACCTGCTAAGCAAAACATTAATAATGTCATCATAATAATAACAACAATAGATGATAACCAGCCGCCTGGCAGTCGAGTGGTTAGGGAACTAGCTTCTCACTGTGCAGGTCTGGGTTCGAATCCCGGTTCGGGCATGTATGCCTACTAACCTAACACTAACAAATTCCCTGGACGGATCATGCTGATCCCTTGGGAATAAGTGAGGATCACATTATTATTATATTACTGATGTGATAGAAAAATAACGTTTTTTTTTTCTTGTTTGATCTGAATGTGGTTTGAGTGCATGAAGTTGAAAACGGCTCGCGAAGATAGTCTCTTCCATCATTTATTAATTCACAAATATTCCAATACATTTGCATTGCTGTAAGCAGCTGCATTTCTTATTGATTTTTTTATTATTTATATTTGGGGCTGAGGGGTCATGACAAAGTAAAGCAAAATCACATCTAAGCTTACAATTATAGTGATTTTAACATGTTCCTTCTTATGTCTTATTTACATATTCGCAAGCAGATATCTTAGCGATTGGATGAAACATTTTCTTCATTATTGCATTGTTGAACTTTGTGTCATTTCGCTTGCATCATTCATCATGCAGTGGTGCGATAGCTGCATATTCTGCTCTCAGTCATGTATTGGCAGGTTTTTTTTTGCCATTGTTCACTGCTGTTGAACTGCTGTCTGTATGAGGCCTAGTAACAACTTCAAACCCTGCAGAGTTTTTCCCTATGAATTTGATTTCCAATTTTTGTGACTGTTTTAAAAATTTGGTAGTGCCAGTCTACCATTCGTTCAATTTTGTGGATGCCTTTTGGATAATTTCAATTCATAACGGGGTTATTACACGTGTGGATCAAAGCTCAGATAGGTACCCTTTGGATTATTCCGATTTCTAACGTGGATTACTGTGCCGTAGAGAAAGGAAAATGAAAGAAAAAACAGGTGAGTGATAAAAAAAACAGCTTTATTTCCGAGGTCTTGACGCTCTAATTAAACTCTGTTTTCACCTGTGCAGATGGTTGGGCGTATTACCAATAGGTATGGTATACCATTTTGTCTCCAAATTTTCATATGCGCCAAAACAGTGATACGTCACAAACATAATTCTTCGTGATTCTAAAAGGTAGACGGCACCACTGTGCCCAATTTTCTTTTCCAGCTCATTGTTGCCATTTCATTTTGCTTATTAGTTTTTTCATGATCTAGTGCTTACATCGCCCTTCCATGCCGTTTTTTCATGCTGTAATTGCTTTTCCATCCTGTTGCCCCCCCCCCCCACACACACACAGTATTATATATGTGACTGATTGCGTCGATTTAATGTATCTACACCGGCTACAAATCAAAGAGCCAAAAAGCATTACCAAATTATGTATGAAGATGGGCCTGATAGTCGATAATTACGAATGCCTAGCTAGCCATTCACAGAGATGAATTTAGTGGCGTGAAAAGATGCTAGAGGTTTCTGTTGGTCCTGCAAAGTCAAAGGCTCGCTTACAGTGCAAAGGTTACATACTTGTGGGTAAAACGAACCCAAAATGCTTGAACTGCTGACGAACTACAACTGTCAAACACTGTGAATAACTGGTTGAGTTTCTGCCGCGAAGTGTCTATGGAAGCATTAATTAAAGAAAACATTGTTTTGGGTGGCTCTGGCGCAATAGTCGAGATAAACGAAAGCAAATTCTAGAAAATAAAGTACAACTGTGGTAAATGCATGAAGGGCGAATGGGTTTTTCAATAAAGTGGAGTGATGTACCACCAAATGTTTTGTTAAAATGGAGTCAGGGCAAAAATACGCTATTGAATGTGATTAAGAAATATATGCTACCGGGAACAATAATTCTCTGATTGCACGCTGGTCTCGAAGATGAAGGTTCTCTTCACTTAAAACAACGTGACTTTCAAGGATTCGGAAACTGATGCTTATACAAATGAATTGTGGCACATAATCAAGAGCTCATTACGTAGTATGCGTCGCTGTACCAAACAATTCAATTCACACAAAGTACAAAAGCCTGGATAACCAAGCGGAGATTGAGATGTAGTTCTAAAATAAAATTTATATTCCTCTGTGGGGAATCAAACCACCACTCTCTCACTGTCAGGGCGAGTGTTCTAACCATCGAACTACAGAAAACAGACATTTTCCTTCCTTAGAGCATATGCATGAATGCTGAATGGGACTGCTCATGGACAGTCTCCTAGTTCAGGTAATAGCTCTTCCGTACTTTGTATGAACAGTGGAGAGTGACATCATTTCTCTCTATATGTCACCATCTGAGGAGGCTAACGTCGTAAGAGCTATTAGCTGAGCTAGGAAGCTGTCCATGAGCAGTCCCATTCAGCATTTGTGCATATGCTCTAAGGAAGGAAAATGTAGTTCAATGGTTAGAACACTCGCCTGGACAGTGAGAGAAATGTGGTTTGATTCCCCACAGAGGAATATGAATTTTATTTCCAAACTATACATCTCAATCTAAACTTCATTATCCAGGCTTATGTACTTCATACGAACAGCAGAGAGTGAAATCGTCTCTCTCTCTCTCTCTCTCTATAAATTCAATTCATACCTGACTGAGTTCATGTGAAATTGCTTTCATAAAGACGAAAATCAATCACTTTTTAACAGTTTTGTGAAGACAATCAATATAGTTTAACACACACCCCATCATAAAGACACTGCCCACGAAATCTCTAAAAAAAAAAGGCCTGATAATATTGAGAAATAAAATGATGAGAATACAATAAATACTCGTTGAAATATTTATTTACATGCATTTGATTATTTTTCATGATTTTTAGTTAAAATATTCCCTTCAGCATCAGAAAGTTTTTATATTTTTCTTTATTTCCATGTGTTTTCAATTATTTTCGGGTGTTCCGGAGGTAACCCTAGCGCATAACATCCAAGCGGATTTGGCGATAAAAAAAAGAAACATGCCAAATCTGGTATATACCATATATTGGGGATTTAATGATGCTTGTAATAGAAAAGCATCCGAATTGCTGAAAAACTTATATTACCCAGATTTGTCCTGGTAAACTCATGTGAAACTCTGGCCTGTTTCTCTGGGAATATTGTAACCTCAGCAATATTTATAAGGGCCGTTCAAGTATTACGTCATCATCGATGGGGGGGGGGGGGGGGTTCCGATTTGCTGACAAGGGGGGGAGGGGGGTTTGGATAATGCTTACATCATTAACCACCCTTTATGAAAATATGAGTTAGGATTCAGAGGGGCTGAGCTGATGACGAAATTTTGTTGACAAGGGGAGGGGGGTCAAAAATGGCTAAAAATTTGCTTACGTTATACTTGAACGGCCCCTAATGGTATTGTAAAAAACACGAACATGCATTCTTGTAAAACTAAATCTCAACATAAAAACTTATAAATGGCCGCAGAAATAACCGTAAATTATTTATCGCGCATCAAATCTGCTTTCGTATTCATTAGGGAGTGGAAAAACTAAAAGGAAATTCAATTACTAAATAAAATTGGTAATATTTTTCACGAAACTGACCATGCTATAGAGAGCCTTGATGCTGAACTTGTCCTTCACAATGACGCAGTCATTCTCCAAGATCCCCACAAAAATCTTCCTGTTCCCACCAGCGGGTTGATCTGTCATGACTCCGAATGACGATGCTGAACTGGTTGATGGGGATTCATCGACTATAATTGGGAAAGGGAACTGTTTCTCAAAATACCCCTGGCATCGTTTCTTCTCGCTGGGTACCGGCAATTTGCTCAGCGACGACGCTTCCTCCATCGTGCCTCTTCAGGAAAGAAAAAACACTTCTGTCGATAAGTTCGGCTTTTATTTAAAAAACACGATA
Organism: Pholcus phalangioides; assembly: GCF_987345545.1. Taxonomy (NCBI): domain Eukaryota; kingdom Metazoa; phylum Arthropoda; class Arachnida; order Araneae; family Pholcidae; genus Pholcus; species Pholcus phalangioides. Next base: position 55,290,137 of record NW_028301601.1, read on the forward strand.
CTTGCAAATACACCATACAGTTGCTTATTTATTACGAGTCCGGACGACTTTGACCGCTTTCCGCACAAACACTGTTGCCACCGTTTCAAACTTTATAAAAATCCAGAACCTAGTTTTATGTTTTCACGACGTGAGTCATCTGTAACCACTGAGCTATAAGTAAAGTTTACTTATAGCTATATAACTTCATTATATAACTTCAATATTAAGCCGGGTTTTCCTAGGAAAAGGTTTTCTACGGTGCGCTCAGCGTGAAATCGCTGATTGGTTAAAAAGCTGAAATTCACGTTTTTCAACCAATCAGCGTTTTCACGCTGCACACGGTGCAGGTAACCTGTGCTCAAAACCGGGTTTTCCTAGGAATAGGATTCTTGCGCCGCGTGAACCGAACTGGATCATTTCGCGTCTGCAGAAACTTGTTACATAATCATGCTACGTGTTTGTGTTTTCCTAGCGCGGCGCATCAGCTCAGGGTTGCTCACTGAGCTATAAGTAAACTTTACTTATAGCTCAGTGGGCTATATAAAGTATATGGCCTTGGCATCAGCTACTCTGTCGTCTGCGTGCTCCTGTTTGAAGGGAAGGAAAAGAAAGCACAACAAAAATGAAGGGAAGATCGGTGAAACGCGTGGCGGACGACGCATTTGACTCCTCCAGAAGCTGTCAGTCAATAACGCCCGACGTAAAGCGCTGTCGTGAGCCGTGTTGCGCTCTGTCGGAAAACAGTCATGCTGATTTTCTTATTAGTGAGTGGACGGCGTGTCAAGCTGGGCGGATCACGTTGCGTGCGGCACAGAAAACCTGCTCCTAGGAAAACCCGGCTTTAGATGGCAGCAGTACGGGTCGAATAGTGTCAACCAAAGCGGCTCAAGATTTTTTTATCACGATCTTTATTCAGCTTTGGTGTCAACCATCGAACTTATATTACTGGAGGCAGTGGCGTAGCCGTGGGGGGGGGGGGGGCAGAGGGAGCGATTGCTCCCCCCCAAATCAAAATTTTGCCTACCTATTTTTCTAAATTACTTTTGATCTTTAAAAAAACTTGAAAAATATTGACTTTTGCATTTTCTACCTTCATTGACTAAAATGATGAGTAAGGGGGAAAAAAAAATCTACATTTGTATTTGCGCCTCTGGCAGTTTCACAGTGTGTGTGATTGGGTTTGTACTAATCTTTAAGAGAAGGAAAAAAAGAAAATAGAGGTTTCCATATTATACCATTTTTGACCATTGGGGGGCACGGTCACTTCTAGCTCTAACTTTTTCTCTTGCTATTGATTGGTCGTTCTCGGTAGAGCTCCTAGAAATACCTTTCATAGGTATGGGAATATGGCGTTCACGAAATGCTCATTCTGTTCCGAAAGGCCACCAAGAGCATTGACTAAGACGCCTTTTGAAGAAATTTGGCATGGGAACCTATTGTGGACAGACCACTGAACCTATGAAGTAATGTCTAGGATTCAAGCTCCAAGAAGTATCGCCTTTTCTATGGGCGCTTTAGGTAGAGCTTGAGCTCCTAGAAATACCACTTTATGTATGGGGGACTTAGCTAGATTCATAGCGCCTAGAAATGCCACGTTATCTGCAGGGTCCTTGGCAAGAGCTACTAGCTTGTGTATAGGGTAGTATCAAAGACTAGGAAAAGGTGGAAAACAGCTATGAGCTTTTGAGCCCTAAAAAACCCAAGATTTTGGGGCCCAAAAGAGGGTTCTGGAAGAGTTTTTTCTTAAAGGTAAGTAAATAAAAAACCTATAATCTTGGGTCAATAGCACTCTGATATGTAGAGAATGGGAGAGAAAGTTATAGTCTTCTATATTTGTACGACAATATATTCTATTATACGGTGATAGTGCATAGTTTTATGTTAAACTGTGACTTTTTCAAAAACATTGTCTTTTTCATGGTGTAGTTTCTCTTTTCTATGAATCACTGTTTGTTTCATCATTATGCATATACAACAGTGTGCCGAATCGGAGAAATTATTCCCTGGAAAAAGTTATGGCCGGTGTGTTTGTTAACTCATGATACGTATATCTCCCCTCCAATTAATCCAGTGTTTCTTAAACTTTTGGCACCCGTGCCCCCTCCCCCCGATTTCGTCATCATTTGTCCGTAACTGCCCAGAATTACCTGACGCAGGGAATTCTCGAACTTTTTCCATCCGAAAAGTGTCCCATTCTCCTATTCAATACTTATCTGCGAGCTCCGCCTGCTCTCTAGAGCGGTTTAACGAAAAATATTTTCGAAAAACCTTTGTCAGGGTCACCGCTTAATACTTGAACGGCCCCTTATCCGAGGGCCTACGATACTTTCTAATATGAAGTATGGTGTCGTGAGGTTTGCCAGTACTTAACCGAAGGCACTCGGGTCAAATTACGAGAGAAAAATCTAAGAACTTCTTAGTTCTTGGCACCGCGGAGCATCCCGAAGGTTTTTCAGAGATTCTTTGTTAAACTGCTCTGGGGAGCCGCGTACAACCATTGATTAAAGTAACGGGGCACCGCTGAAGGAAAAAGATTGAGAACCCCTACGCTAGTCTGCACCATTCATCACTCGATATATTTCCATTCTTCTCTGATTTGTTATAAAACACATCGCATGAACTGCAGTTAAATAGATTACGTACACATACGACAATTTCTGGCGCACACTAATTCGTTTGAAGCAGTGGTTCCTAAACCTATTTGGATTCAGGCCACCCTCTGCTTGTGCGTGCGTCTGCAACCCAGTAGTATGTGACAAACACTGCGATCGTGTTGGCATCGTGATGGATTCTTCCTGGTTTGAACCCCACTAGTGGCGATTGACTGGAGCGGGTCTTCTTTTTTTTTTTCCAATTTCTGGGTACGAATGCTAACCGAACTTTCGTTTAGAAAGCCTTCCCGCAGAGAGCAGGCAGAATTTCACCGTGGTATTTTCATAACACGAAACTGCAGGCATCTGCCAGTTTTACTTCGAATATGGAAGACAGATGGCAAAACTTCTCGAACTGAAACCATGCATAACTATGACATCATATATACGTTATTAACTTTCCGGCATGCATTGTTAGAAATTCCATGAGACAAATGTCTTAGAATTACATGCACGATTGAGTAGAAGTAGTGTACATGTGATACATATGTGACGCTGCTTGTCTTGCGCAATTTTTATATTTTTATTATATTTTTTATGCCACTCACTAGCTAGGCATTATCTAGTGTGTTCTTGTATTGGAGTTCAGTCTGGCTCCAACTGTCGACCGAACATGTCGTAAAAATCTCTCTCTCTTCTATTCAATAACTTAAAAAAGAAAAAGAGTCATGACTCTGTATGTTTCCGAAATAACGACACATCCACCAGCACTAGCATCACCACAGTACTGGCAACACCTTCTAGAGCAGTGTTTCCCAAAGTGGGCAATATCGCCCCCTGGTGGGCGGTGGAATGGTCCAAGGGGGCGATAGAACCTACTGATTTAACATAGGATCCTATGGGTTTACTTGAGTTGGGGGGCGATGTGAGGAAAATATTTCTGATGAAGGGGGCGATGGAACAAAAAGTTTGGGAGACTATGTTCTAGAGCAAGGTTCTGCTTTAGAAGGTATTGGTACTGGTGACCCGCGTAAAGCAGATGTTTGACAGCCACGAACGCGCAGACGATAACAAGTACTCTTTCTCGCTTCGTAATGTGACTTGCTGCCTTTTTTTTTTTTTCTTTTTTCCCTCTGTGTGTGGTGCGTTTGCTGACTGATTGAGGGGACATCTCCACAATTCTCTCCTTGGATTGTGCTGAACTTTTTTTGGATATGCCGAACGCTACCGAAGAAACAAGTATGTCTTCGGAATTAGAACTTTCGCGTGTTTCTTTTGTAGCGTTCGGCACATCCAAAAAAAGTTCAGCACAATCCAGCAATCCAGGAAAAGAATTGAGGAGATGATCTCTCAATCAGTCAGCAAACGCACCACGTCCAGGTCACCAGTACTGTGGTGATGCTAGTGCTGGTGGATGTGTCGTTATTTCGGAAACATACAGAGTCATGACTCTTTTTCTTTTTTAAGAAGAGAGAGAGATTTTTACGACATGTTCGGTCGACAGTTGGAGCCAGACTGAATTCCAATACAAGAACACACTAGATAATGCCTAGCTAGTGAGTGGCATAAAAAATATAATAAAAGTATAAAAATCGCGCAAGACAAGCAGCGCCACACATGTTTACGATAAGAGTGTAGCATGATAAAAGCGATTAAATGGAATCATGAAGATTTCTCTGTACTTTCATATCTTGGAATAATTTCAGAGAGAGAGAAAATATATATTTTTTCCTTTTTATTTTATATATATTCTCCTTATATATATATATATAAAATTTTTTCAAACTACCTTTTTTAGGGTGACTTTTCGATTGTTTTTGGTGTTTGAATTTGTATAAGTACGCAAAACATAAAATGGAATTTAAAATTAATTAAAAAAATTAAAATACATTAGTCAATTGGAAGGTAATTTAATTTAATTTGAAAAATAACATCACCTGAAAACAAAATAAATTTGCTTTTTTTTTAATTGGAAGTTTAAAGTTCTTTCCCTAATGCATAATTTTTCGTTTGCGCCTTAAGCACGAACAAAAAAATGGCGCCTTTCACAATTTCATTCCCCCTAGGACCAAAACCTGGCTACGCCCCTGTGTCAGTGCCGTCTTAAGGCATGGGGCCCACCCGGGCCTCAAGAAAAAAAGGGGCCTCAGAAAAATGAGATCTGGTTGAAATTTTCACGAATTTGCCTGGTAGGGCCTCAGAAAAATTATTTGGCCCGGGGGCCCATGATGCTCTTACGACGGCCCTGCCCTGTGTTGCACACTTCTAAGGGTGGCTCAGCCTTGAGGCACGACGTGGGAAGCCTTGACAGTGTATGCCGTATGCGCTGGTGTGTAAGCCCTAGTTTTTTTGTGCAAAAATTCATTCCGAAATCGGGGGGGGGGGGGGGCTCTACTTTTGGCAGAGAAAAAACTTGACGAACGTTGGGTTTCGGTGGTTTTCAGGGTGGGGAGGGGGGAACGGCTTTTATACACGAGTAAGGGGCTTATATACGATATAAGCTTTTACCTGAAATTCACATGCCCCATGGCTCTTTTTCTTTTTTGTCAAGGTGGTGTCAGGGCTGTCTTTAAAGCGATTTTTTTTTGTCCCCATACCTTGCTAAAAATGTCTGCCTTCCAATTTACATGTTCATTGTCGAAGAGTTTAACCAGATCTCATTTTCATGAGGCCCCTTTTTGCACTACAGATCCCAGGACCGCGATCGGGTCTACCCATGTGTTATTAAGACCGCCGTGTGTGTGGGTTGTGCTAAAAAACCCATTTATTAAACCTCATTTCTTAATCACAGAAATTCTGAAGTTCTCTCGCCTTTCCCAGAAAAGCCTGGTGGCTCTTCGGGGAACTGTTCCCCATAGTTTGGATACCCCCCCCCCCCGTTTATAAGATAACAGAGAAATGCGAAAGTATTCATTTTTTAAATTTACATCTACACCGAGTTTTTACTGCAAAATTGTGTAAACTGATAAGGAACCACGATTACAATGGAATAATGGCCGTTTCGAGGAGGCGATAAAGACGGGATTTCCTCGGACCATCACAGAGATTGATCGGACGTTAGCCCGGTATTGTTCACGTTACGACACAATACAATCTTAAAACTTCGAATCAAATTACGTGTCGACGGTTGTTTATTTCGCTCTCAAAGAAAACAGGCTTATTGAACAAAGCCGAATACTGTGTTTGACCTTTGTTGCTCTTGTCCAGTATTTTTCGGACCTTATTCTCCATCCACAACTTCACGTACTCATACGTCTTGAATCTCACGTTTTCTGAAAATGGCATAAGAATGCATATTCAACGACATCGAAAAATAGAAAACAGAAAGTCTAAACCAGCGGGTTCCCATTTATTCGGTTTGCCCCACCAAAGCATCTTGTAAAATCCTGAGCCCCCATAAATTAACGGACACGTGGGGGGGGAGGGGATTATATTTCTTCTCTTCTCCCAACGTGATCACAAACTAACAAAAATTTTGCTTTAAAAAAAAAGTTGTTTAAAACCTCACTACAACGATATTATTTCAGGTCTTGTTTGAAAATGTCTTTTCTCTAATTTTAAACTGCTGTTTCTGAATGCAACGATAATTCATCTCTATCTACAACAGGGGCCTTTAACCCATGGCCGCCGGGCCAAATAAAGCCATCTGAGCTTTTCGCTGCTGCCCGCCGACCATTTTTTAAAAGATACTTTACATAGAAAAACGATTAAATTCCAAAAAAAAGAAAAAGAAAATCGTGTTAAGAGAGCTCTGGCCACTGCTGTATTTATAACTGTAAGATACTTCCCAGATTCAACAGTACGATGTTATGCATTTGATACATTAAAAAAGCCGTCGTAACAAATTCGGGAGGTGGGGACCCGAGAAAAAACAGGTTTTGAGGCTCATGATTTCATATAGGCTACAAATGCAAATAGTCAAAATTCGTCGTCCAGAAGGTATGCGTAATGTTAAAAAATTTACAGAAATCCTAAAAAAAACACCTCAATTAAAGAAATAATTTCATAACTGATGAAAATTTGTAATTAATTAAAAAACAGTTACATAATTACTGAAGGAAGTAACTTTGACCTTTGAAAACCAAACACACCCCGCTTCCCATCTCATTCAGATATCGAAGCGTTCCTGGAGGATGGGTGTGTCTGGAAATTTTATTAAATATCTTCAGAATAATAAATAAAAATATTACATATAGATTGCACGTATAAATTCACATATAATCAATGTTCGTCAATGGACGTGTCATAATATACGGAGGAAGAAATTAAAGAACTCCGAAAGGTATAACCGCCAGATCACGCTCATCTTATAGTAAAGAGTTGATTTGAATAACCGTAGTATCGCCAAGATTGATTAATGATTAATGTCTGACTGAAAAAAGTAACTGCAGAGAACTGCTGATAGAAATAATTTCAGAATTATTGAGAGAATAATTTCAGAATTATTGAGAGAATAATTTCAGAATTATTGAGAGAATAATTTCAGAATTATTGAGAGAATAGTTTCAGAATTATTGAGAGAATAATTTCAGAATTATTGAGAGAATAATTTTAGAATTATTGAGAGAATAATTTCAGAATTATTCTCAAAAAATAAATTCAGAGTGAATAAATTTGTTCAGCAAATTTGGAAAAATCTATTTAATACCCGAGAATACCACGGTACGACTTGGTGGCCCGCGGGGAAGTTTCATGGGAAGTTTAATTTGGCCCGCGATGTCTCAAAGGTTGAATATACCCCTGCACTACAGCAATATTTTTTCCTGATCCGTAGAGTATCGTTATATCGAGGTTTCACTGTACTCGGCAAAGAAATCTTTTAAATGCTGTTTCAATAGATTTTTGTCAATTTAAAATGTTTTTTTGATGATTGAAAACTCAAAATTCATTACCAGAGAATTTTATTTATTCTGAGATACTTTCTCTTATTAAATGTATTAATTTTTATTAATTCTTGAATTATTTGTTTCCTTGAAAATGAATCTCATTAATTCTTCATAGTAAAACACCTCTAAACGGACACCCCCCTCAGATGTGGTCACCCCTCTTTTGTGGCCAAATAATAATTTTCCCGTGAATAATGAACCTATGCTTTTAGATACTGAGATCAACAGTAACCCCTCTTTTACGGACGAATGTTTTTGTCCCAACGGTATCCGCAAAAGAGAGGTTTCACTGTATTTTTCTTCAAATATAAATTTTTATCAATTCTAATGTATCAAGTGCACAGCATTATTATTGAATCTGGAAAGTATCTCAGTTCTAAATACAGCACACAGATTTGAGTGACCAGAGCTTTTTTCAATAATTTGTTCTTTAATTTAATCGTTTTTATATGTAAAAAATAGCGGTTTTCTAAAAATGGTCGGCTGGTCAAAAAAAAAAAAAGATCGGAGGGCCACATTTGGCCCCACGGGATGAAGACCCCTGATTTACAGACTACAAAAAAAACAAACAAATGATAGACAAAGTCGAGCCCTGGGCCTCAACATTACAGCCTTGGGGGGGGGGGGTATGCAAGGAATATAAAGGCACGTATACATTAGCGCGAATCATGCAATGAAAGCATTGGTACCCACGAACGGATTAGACCAGCTGCAGGGGGTCGTACGGTGCAAGATCGGGGCACTAATTTATACGCGCCTTTATATTTCAGCATGTTGATCGATCGTGATAATGGTACTGACGTATATAAGATTAAAATAAAATGTCCTTATCACTGTTCCAAGTGTACCTGTCAGGTCACTTTTCTGAGAACCTTCAATTACAACGACACCTGCTACTTAATCCTGATTACGATGCTTCCACCAGAACGAAATGTCCGCCTATTGTTAAGAATGAGTTAATCTCTATGAGCTTGGTCATTGGCTGACTTACCGTCCACTAGAGGGCTTCGAGGGCTTTTTAGATATCCCCCTCCCTCCCTCACTAGAATTGTCCAGAATCATTCTCGAATTTATTCAGAACTCTGTCGTATCTCAGTGATGACCGGTGTAAACGCGTCGCGGCATAAATTGAGACAAACTATGGAGAAGTACGAGGAAGTCCACGAGCATTCGTGCGCATGGAAGATCAATGATTTCAGGCAGGTAGGATATAAATGCGTGCATAGTCCATCGTTCAGTTGCAATAGTCCGACCTGGATGAGCTTCTTCATGAGCTTGAGGATGATTAAGAGCGGATTAGAGTACGTGCTGAAGGTCCACGAGATAACTGGTTGGCAGACACCCCGTCCGGTGTGGATCGTGAAGAAGCTGGTGCTGCTGGACGCCAAGGGTGGCGAAGCCTACACGTCCGAGGACGAGGTCATGTTGGGTGTCAAGTTCTACTACCTGATGGAACTAAACTCGTTGGTTATAACGAGGGACTTCATCAACAGCCGGAGCGATATTTTCGGCAATGACGGGACCCTGACCGTAAGGTGCACCATAACAGCATTCGAACCACGAAAGAGAGTCAAATGCCCAGAACCCACAAGTGACGACGAGTCAGTCGAGGGGACCGTGAGCCTACAATTCAACGGAGGGGACCACGTCGTCGAGAAACGCGTCCTGAGTTCCTGTTCGCCAGTCTTCCGGGCGATATTCAGACACGACATGGTAGAGCGACGTAGCAACACCGTGAATATGGACGACACCGACTACGACGTCGGTATGGAGCTGGTCCGTTTCGCTTGTACCAAACAAGTCCAGTTGTGCTCGGTCTACACCGCTCTGGGACTGATGATGGCGGCCGAGAAGTATCAGATCCAGGAGCTCAAGAACCTGTGCGAGAAGCACCTGATCTACCAGGTCAACTCGAAGAACGTTTCGGACATTCTTAGTGTCGCTGATCTCGTCCGGGCAAGAAATCTGAAGCTGAATTGTGTGCAGTACCTGAGGAGGTTCGCCTTGGACATCGAGTCCAGGAACTTGACTGAAACGTTGATAGGGATGGACCCGGAACTGTACGTGAGTAGTTTTACGGCCATGTCTAAATACAAATCGTACACTATTGTTGCGGACATTCGTTGACGTCTGAACCCCGAGTGTGTGACAATATATGACGAAGGTAATTTACTTTATTTTAGTGTCGTAAAAATGTAATAAATTTTAATTTTTTTTCAATTTTAAATCTTTGTCGATATTATTTATTTGGGTATCGTATTTCCTGACTTTTTATCGAATTTTTTAGATTTTGTTTCGATTGGATTTATTTATACAGTAAAGTAGAAAAATTTTGGGGAGTGGATAGAGCATAAAATTTCATATAAATGTGAATAATTTGGTTCGATATATTGGAAAGAATTTTCTATCTTTATATTTTAATTGGACGTGTCGTTTCTCAAAGAATATGCAAATCAGAGTAACCAGCATATGCAGGGCCAAGCATGTTAGATGCTTTGTGACACGGTGAAAAAAAATATAGTTTCAGAGGGTTTTTTTTTTTCAAATTTATAATTTAGAAGATAATAAATCACATTTTATCTGTATTTAAATGATCCCTACAACAGTTCATGTCATGGGAGCGCACAAAGTTCCCTGCTTTGGCGTTTTTTTTTTTAACCAGAAATTGTTTTCCGGGATGTATAAGAACTGCATTACTACTTGAAAACATTTCGATGGAATTAATTTAAGGGGTGTCTCCTAATTTTAACATGGTAAAAACTTTCTTACGTACAAATATCATTAAAAATATTGTTTATCCATTGCTTTATTTCAAACTTTCACCGCATGTATTTGATTGTGTATGCTATACTATATGCTAGTACAAAATTTTAACATGTCCGTGATACTTGATTTTTAATACATTTTAGAAAGAATGCATTAACATCAGATTCCACGTATGATAAAGTAAAATTGATACTAATAAAGATAAATATATGATAAAGATGAATTATCATTACTATTCAGTTCATAGAATGTCAAAAAAGATTTGAAATCCCTTCATAAATACTTGGATTATGAAAGAAATGTCAAATTTTCAAGATTTAATTTCGAATAAAATTGAATCGATAAAATTCAGTCTTTTGCCTCATTTCACGAACTGAACAGTTTCCTTTCTTTTGAATCTCAATTTTGATTCATTTACATTTATTTCATGCAATTTCATTATGCTCGCACTGTTTTAAATGGGGGGTTGTTTTTTTTGAAAATTTGTAAAACAACTAGTATTAGTGATATGTAAAATTTTATACTGACATAGGATAGCATCTGCTATCAAATATATGTATGTGGTAAAAAATTGAAATAAATCAATGGAGAAATATTTTTAATATATAAATCTAAATATAATTTAATATAGCGTAACATAATATATTGTAAATATTAACATAATAACATAAGAAGGTTTTTACCATGTTAAAAGGTGTACCGTCTCCCCTAAAACGCGTTTGCTTGAATTTGGCGCACAGATTCCAAGAGCCCGGAGAAATCACTTCGTTGTAATGAAATTTCGTTATAAAGGGATTCCAGGTTTTTGCATTTTTCCTACGTACCCTTATCTGAGGGATTAGAAAAGTATTCGTTGAAACGGGATTCGACCATAGGCGTAAACTTGTATACGGCCCATGAACCCGAGCCCCCCCCAATATTTTTGAAGAGCCGGCTCGGTGCCCCCAAAAATTCGTGTGAATGGTTTCCTCATTTTGCTATGACCAAAAAAAAAAATTTTAACCAAAAATTGTGCTAATTATGAATTAGATAATGGAAACAATCTGCTCAAAATTTTATTTCTTTTATATACTCCCGATGGTCTTTGGCTTTCTTGTTCATGCCAAAATAAGGCTGGGACCTGACTACGGCGCGGTTGCACGCGGTTGAGGTTGGGGGGGAAGGCATCATGTATTGCAAAGGCTTGAGCTCCCTGATGACGGTTCGGCTGGACCTGCGGTTGCTCTCTTCCATTGTCTATTAAGTGGTTTGACAAGGAGGGTGACGGGATTTCGGATGCACTGGACAAAGGAATTGCTCTCCTTCTCAGGCTGCCATAAAAAAATGAGAGGAGAAGACAAATTCGAAGAACTGTATGGTGAAGTTCCATGCGACGGAAACTAATTCTTTGTTTGGCGCTTTTGCACTGATAACAATAAAAAAAACCAATGAAGAAAAAATTAAATTTTTCTAACTAGTGAAATTTTTTTGCTTTCCTACATGAGCATACATTGAAACTCGGTTATAATGACATTCATAAACTAACATGATTACGCTAAAACCGAGATCTATATTTTAGAACACTTGAATGAAATGCATTGGATCCCGATTATAACGTTTTAGCAAAAAACCAATTAGTTACCTCTTCCAAAAGAGTACAAATTACCACGGGGCCCAACCATTTATAATAAATTCATAAAAAATTAGAAGTAAAAATAATCAGACATCTGAAGGAATATATTTTTATATTTACAAATTCTCCATATCAAACATTTGAAACATTTATTAAAAGCCTAAGTATGAACCGGGGAGGAAATACGTCCCTAAGAGCTGCATTGTGTGTGTGTTTTGCTTTCATTATTCTGTCTTTTTGGTATTTATTTTTGTATCGTATATGAATGTGGCTGTCTATCTGTTGTTTTTGCAATGAAAAAAAACCATCTAGGCCACCGTGTGAACTCCCAAGGGCTCCGCGGCCCTCGAGGAAAATAAAAAAAGAACCAGTAAATTTGAAAAAAATAATTATTAATATTTTTGAATAAAAATAAAACAGTAACTTTGATGAATAAATAAAAAATAGGCCTACGGGGCTCCGCCATAGAAATTATATACTGGAAAGGGCTCCGTGGGTCAAAAAAGATTGAGAACCGCTGATTTAGACAAAACGTTGTATGCGGGTAATATCGAAGAGTGCACTAAGACAATTTTCACACCTACCGTTCTTTTCAAGCAGTTTTTAATTTACATACACACACAAAGTCACAACTAGGGACAGCGGGTCCACTGTATCGAGTGCTGAACTAGAGGGGGCGCCGAATTGCCCCTTTAACACCACTCCTTCTAACCTTTCCTTATACGGGGACGCCAAAAGCTTGCTAGCTCCAGTTAAAAAAAGTATCCAGCTGCGGCCCTGTATGTACCTTAAACCTTGCAACATACATACTGATGAACAGGGCCACAACGACATGCGTGGTCAGCCGGGGCAAGCACGCATTTTGGCGCCCCCTTTTAATATTGAAGGAGAGATGAAGGGTTAACATTTGCGCTCCTGTCTGGCTCGGAGTTCGGGGGCATCAGTCAGTGCCGTCTTAACGCATGGGCCCACCCGAGCACGGCCCGGGTGCCTCAAGAGAAGAGGGGCCTCCCAAAAATTAGATCCGATTGAAATTTTCAAGGATTTACCATGTAGGGCCTCCTAAAAACCACTTGGCCCGGGAGGCCCATAATACTCTTAAGACGACCCTGGCACCAGTCCCACCTGCTCCTCTCTAGTTGCGGCCCTGATGTCGTATGTACAGGGTGTTAAGCGGGCCGGGGTAGCAAGTTCAGAGGGGCGGAAAATTTGAGTAATTCGTGGTCAAGAACTTTGAATTATAACGTGAATAGGGGGCAGAGCAATTCGAATAGCCAGCACGTGGCGAAGCCATAAATCTGTGTCTGGAAACGGATTTAGTGTGAAGCATGTAAATAATTTCGTATAAGGACATTACGTTCCCTTCGTGTCATCGCATCATCTGGAAAAAATCATCTGATAACTGATCGGGAGAAATGATAAACGAAGAAGTTTTTATGACGTTTTTCGTTACCACGGTTCTTCGTGTTCATCACAACGAATTTACTAATCCTCCGTTGATGGATGTTCTTAGTATTATTATATAGCGTTATACTGTATCATGTGTGATTGAATAAATTAAAAAAAAAATTACATTAAACGAAAATATCATATGTTCCAGTGGTTGCCAATTTTTTTGTGAGCTAATGGCTCTTTGTACCGTATTTCCTTCTCGTGCTGCCCCCCCCCCCCATCTTTCCCCAGGACCTTCTACCCCGGATGGGGCACTGTTTCACTTGTTGGTCGAAAATTGAACTGCAGCTTAATCCCATTACAGCAAACTTCCAAGAGACCGGAGAAATCACTTCGTTACAACGAAATTTCCTTGTAAAGGAATTCCAGGTTGTTGCCGTTGTGCCTATGTAAACTGTTGTGGGAGGTTAGAGAAGTTTTCGTTGGAACGAGATTTTCACTGTAACGGTATTCGTTAAAACGGGGTTAGACTGTATTTGTTTTACTTCATAAATCTCCCCATGGTCTCATTGAGATATCCTGAAAATTTGGATGTACTCGGTTAAGCGGTTTTTGAGGAAAAACTACTCGAAGTACGAGAACTTAAACTGTAATCACCCATTATGTAATTATTTACACTCTAAACCGGAGGTCCTCAACCTTTTTCTAGTTGTGGGCACTGGCTGTACCCATCCATCATCGAAAGGAGAGCACCCTTACAAGTTTGATCATACGTATGCATGAAAAATTAGGATGATTTTAATCCTCGAATGCAATTTGAACGAGGTAATTTGATTGAAACGTCGATCAAATTCTAGCAAGCAATTATTGGACAGGAGCTTCGAGAACTCCAGTTGCTTCAGGTAGCACCGTGGTGCTCGCGTGCAACCGGTTGAAGATGCCTGCTCTAAACCATTATACTACATCTGGTCATGTAGGCCCTATGTGAACAAGAAGCCCAGGGTCACGCGAATATGGGTGGTTTTAAGATGGCCTTGGTCCCACGAACAGCTTTGCTGAGTTCGCAAAGTAGTCCCTTCCCCCCCCCCCCTTCTTTCTGATGTACACCCCAAACCCAAAACAGAAGTTCTCGAGGTGTGGGTCGCTTTTTCTGGGAATGTTCGGCATTATCGCTCGGAAGGACTTCACGACGACTTTGCATTGCCGTGAACCCCTGCAGTGCTTTGGAATGGCCCTTGCTATTCTTAAGGCCGGTTTACACGCACCGTTTTGTCGTCCGTTTTGGGGGGGACCAAACCGGTCTGAAAATCGTGTCATTTTTTGGGGGTGTCTACACGCAACGATTTTTCAACCGTTTTATCGTGCGATCCAGCTTGTGACTGTTGATGGATGTCCACAATGGAAGACGCGCTCTTGCTATTCACTCTTTACCAATTGTATCAGTTGCAGAAGAGCAGGAAGAAAAATAAAAGAAATCGCAGGTCAGAGACATAATTTACTATATTAAAGGATCGATGAAGTGGAGGGAACATAATATAAAATCAAAACACAAAAAAAAAAGAAACGAACTATTCACAAAAAACGAAAGTTACCCAACAAAAAAATGTTGGCGCACTGCCATGGGTGGAGATATGCCTGGGGGGAATGCACCCCCCCCCCCAAGCGTCAAAATTGAAGTCGACAGATATTTTGTATATGCGTATATATGAATTGACATTATCATCATGCCCCTTCCCTCCAGACTTCCAAGTCTATCTCCGCCTATGCGCAGGGCAAGAAAAATACGTACAACTGAGGTCGATAAAAGGCAAAAAGTGCCCTGAAATATGTCTTCTGATACGTGGATTTTATACTTTGAATGGAGTCTATAAAGCCTATAATACCATTTCTACTTTCGGGGGTCGCCGAGAGATGTGCAAAAAGTTTGACCGTTTTCTTCGTAATTGTTTACTTAATCCGAGGTGGCCTCGGTCCGATCCTCCTCGAATTATCGAGAGACTGCCGTAACTCTCTACTTGAGTTAAAATACCACTTTCAGAAGTTTCTCGATAAGCAAAATGGATTATGGCGTGCAAAACATTTCGTACTACCCTCAGCCCGAAATTCCGTATCTACATAAAAAAAGTTTTAGGTGCCAATACTGATCAAAAAATGTTTTTGACCAGTTCAGCAATTACAGATCGCAAAGTTATAATTAAAAAAAGTACTTTATTTATACAGCCAAACACGGTTAAAATGATATCGAAGATTCTGCGAAATTTTTTTGGTACAAACGATTCGTCCTTAGTAGAGCCCGGAAGTTCAGGCAAAATGCCACATAAATTGTTTTTTTTTACTTATTTTTAAACTTTTCCGGTAAAAATGCCTTTTTTGAAATTATCGTGCCATAAATGCCTATTTTACCAGTTTTAAGTTTATTAGTGAATTTCAGAGGCATAATCTGTAAAACTTGAATATTACGGGCATTGAAAACTTCAAAAAAAAATTGCTCTTTTTAAAATTTCACAAATCTCAGTATTACTTATCGTCAGAAAGCCGCCTTCCCCAGCCCCATTTAGACGCAACTAAGTGATCTGAGAGATTGGTGTTGGCATGTATTAATTTTGCTTTGACCGGATGATATTAGCCGTGAATGATTTTGTTTCAGATGAACGCAGTCCGTGTTAGAAAAGCGGAGGAAAGTTAGAAATTTTTTTCTCCTCACAGGCTTCATATAATATGTCTCGCTCAGGCATTCGACTGCGTTGTATGTGTATAGTGGACCGATGATTGTCCGAAAAGGTCTTGAATTGGCAACATGGCTTATGGAAGGTGGAATAGGAGCAAACAGGGCTCTGGGGCCCATGTTGTTTGGCTTTATTTTTTGCACCGTAAATGCACTGCAAACAACCATGGTTATTTATTAAACATGCACATTTAAAATCGATTAAATTGACTAGAGCTCCCCCTCATGGGTGTGTGACAGATGCGGTCATGCAGGGCCCCACGCTTGAAGTAGTCTTGTATACGTAGTAATATAAAAATATTTTTTTCTTTTTACAAAAATAGAACACGATAGCCATGTTTCAACTACAGAAATGATAATGATTATTCAAAATGATACGACAAATAAACGAGAATCATTCGCAACTCGAGATAGCTCCACAGATCATTATCCCTACCGACCCCGCGTCTGGTAATCGTGGCCCTGGAATTAGCAACCTAATCCTGACGGTCTAGTAAAATTTTATTTTTGACTTGAAATCCATTTAACTTAAATAATAATGCAGTTATTATACATTGTAATTAAAATAATAGACGGATTAAGTACAATCGATTTTTCAGCTATTTTTTGGGCCCTCAATACCTTAGTTTTTAGTTATTTGTAGTTTTTTTTTCCATTAAAATTATGTCTTTTTTTTGTGCCTATAACGAGCAGGCCGAAGAAGCCGCGAGTGGCAAAAGTTTCAAGAACCCCTGCCAAGATCTTCCAAACGGGTATACCAGTCGGTAACCGTTTTTCAGTTTGTTTGCCTTCATCCGGATTTCTGAGAATTATAAGAAAAACCATTATCTATTTTAAGGGCAATAGACCTGTTGGGAAAAGTAATAAAATTTAGATACTGTACTTCCATTTAAGCCCAATTGACTAGCCTTCCATGCACGCCCTTGGGAAAACGAATGGTCTTTTAAAAAAAGGGACTTCGCGAAACATAAAACAAATTTCGTGGAACCTGTCAACTCGGACATCTCCCACATGGGGCAACTTTGAAAGGCACCGTCATAATCCTACAACACAGAATGTCGGCAATACCGAACGGCTTAATTTAATTGTAATGGAACCGTAGAGGTGTCCACTTCAGAAAGGTTTTGGTATCAGTAAGCCAATCTGAAGCCGCAGCTACGATTATTATTGGAACGCGTGAGGGCGCTTGCACAGTGTTGCAGTACATTACTAATCATATTTTATCCATCTCATTTCTTATTTACCAGTTCCATTAGTCAGCTGTGTCAACGAAATTTTTTTGTGCCACCATGTCTTCAGCAGATTTTGATTCGTTAATGGCTAGCGATAGTTATTCCGAAAAAATCATAAGCGTGGTTGAAAAAAGACCAGCTTTATATGACAAAAATATGTTATTTAAATAGTTTTTTTATAATATATGTTATTTAAATAAATTATGATGATTCCAGTCATGATATATAAAAAAATTTGTGCGATTTGGTCACGAATCGTAGAAGCATCAAAAATGGGTCTCAACTTGTAGGTTGTCTTTCTTCAACTTTGAATTAATTGCAAACGGCAAATATTGTTACAGAAAATTAAATTCCATTACATGAATATTTTTATTAGTATATACAGTAAAACCCCTCCTTCTTGTGAACATGGACAGGACAAAAAAATTAAATACACGTAAAATGGGTGACCGTTAAAAAGAGGTTTGAAATTCATACTTTTATATACAAATACAAATACAACGCCACAACAGGCAAATTGCCCAACGAGGTGGCTGACTTAAGAACATCATGGATCCCCGAGCCATTTTTTGGAGGCCCTACCTACTACTGCTACACCACACATGCACCCCCCCCCCCGCGGAACCCCCCAACGAACCCCAATGAATCGGATATATTATACAACTGTAAATTATTATTTGTCCGTAAAAGAGGAAGTATCCGTTAAGAGGGGGTTTTACTGCAATGCAGCTTATGATCACGAATTTGCATGCTAACTGGAGCCAACTTCAGCTTGGCGAAAATAATTTGGCCAATCCCGAGATGTCACGTGACATAAAAAATAAAAAAGCCCCAGTTGCTAACAGCAGTGTGTGTTTCACGCGAAATTCCACGGTTGCTGATAAGATCAACCGTGCCAGCCGAACCGTAGTGTGCGGGAGCCTTACCTAAAAGGAAATAATAGAATCGTCCGACGTGACGTAGTCCATGTTCTTCTCGTGATCGGTGGACTATACTTGGTCAGTTGCGCCAAGCACGCAATTTTGGTGCCCCTTTATAATGTTCAAGGAGGTGTTAGACTGTGAAATTTGAGCCTCCTTTTGTCCGGAGCACCTGACCCGCCTGCTCCTCCCTAGTTGTGGCCCTGACTGGGGGGGGGGGGAATACCACATTGATGTCAGCACATACTCATATTGGATCGGTCGACGCTCCTAATTGGCACTGGGCATTCCCCCCCCCCCCCCCCCCCCCACCCATCCGTATTGGTTGAGACGGCCCGGTAACGCGACAGGGCAACAACTTTAACTTTCTAATAAATTATAAAATGGGAGAACCTGAAATTTTCTAACTTTTTTATTAACATTTTTTTCCCCCTTTAAACACCATTTGAAACATTTTTTCCTAATTGAAAGTTGTCTCTAAAGTCAACGGTTCAGGAACTGGTCATTGTGGACAACGAAGTGAGAGTGAACACCCTTTATCTGCGGACTATAGTATGATTTCCCCCCCCCCCGAATTGTCGAACTTTCCATCTCCGAATTTTATGCCGCCACGGATTACACATGGAATGAACGCAATATGGAAAAATTGTACAGAATTTATCTAACTTTGCCAATATCACAAGCTCTTCTGCAGAAAGATCATTCAGCAGGTTAAAAATTATAAAATCTTATTTAAGATACGACCAAGAAAGAAGAAAGATTAGCGGGATTGGCTTCGTTGTCGATAGAAAGGAAATTAGCCAATGAGCTTGGTTTTCAAAAAGTAATTGAGCGCTTTTCAAAGATGGAAAAAAGGCGGAAAAAGTTCCGATTATGAATTTTGCTCTTGCAAAAATTCTCGTCAAAACTCAGCGAGGAAGTGGATCATATAGGTTTTATAATCGAACTTTTTCAGCTTCACTTATGAGTGCAAAACTGTCGCATAAACATCTCATGATGAAAACTATATTACATAGTTGTAGGAACTCATAAATATGTTTTTTTTTTTCACTGTCGTGACAAGTTCAATTTTTTTATTGATTCTCGTTTCGCAAAAAGTTGTGCGAAAAATAAACACGAAAAGAAAACGTAAACAAATGAAGTTTTCATTGAAATTTTAACAACTTTGTGTACTTAATTTTTTTTAATTGCGCCTAAATGAGAAACAGAATAAGGCGCCTTATTATAGGCTCCCCCCCCCACCAACATAAACCTGTCTACGCCACTGACTGGAGGGAGTATCACGTCAGCGGTATTCGCCTTGGCAGTGCTGAAAACGTTGACTGAAACATCATTCCTCGGAAGATCAAGTGACTCGGTGAAAACCATCGAGGAGAAATATAATTACTCTATTTCTCCTCTAAGGTGAAAACACACACAATCCCCCGTTATTTGATTATGGCATAAATAGGAATTTGAAACAATAAATGAAAGGAAATAAGTACAGCATCGAGATGAGATAATTCCAAAAGTAAGGAAAGAGATAATTCCAAAAGTAAGGAAAGAGATAATTCCCGAATCAATGAAAGATAATTCCAGTATTCATTGGCGAGCGATAATTCCATCATTAAGGGCCCCCCCCCCCCTCCCTGAGCCAAAGTTATAGTGTTATTTTGCAGGAAAAACGGTAAACCCCCTCCCCTCCCCCAAGAAGGAAAAAAAAAAAATCACTAAACCCCCCTCGAGAAAATTCTGCGTGCGCCTATGCCAGCATTGATGAAAGATAATTCCAGAATTAAGGAAAAAATATATTCCAAGATTAAAGGATAATTCCAGCATTAACGAAGATATTTCCAGCATTAACGAAGATATTTCCAGCATTAACGAAGATATTTCCAGCATTAACGAAGATATTTCCAGAATTAATGAATGATAATCAGTGGCGGATTAAAGATGGTCGAGGCCCCGGGCGCAAAAAAGAATATTGTGCCCCTTAAATTAGAAAATAATGTGAAATTTGGGTTTTACGGGGCCCTCTAGAAGTCGAGGCCCGGGACGCACGCCCGGTGCACCCGCCGTTAAAACCACCTCTGATGATAATTCCAGAATTAATGAGAGATAATTTCAGCATTGAAGAAAGTGATAATTTCAGCATTGAAGAAAGTGATAATTTGAAAATCAATAAAAGTAATAATTCCCGAATTAATAAAAGAAATAATTCCCGAATTAATAAAAGAAATAATTCCCGAATTAATAAAAGAAATAATTCCCGAATTAATAAAAGAAATAATTCCCGAATTAATAAAAGAAATAATTCCCGAATTAATAAAATAAATAATTCCAGCATTAATGAAAGAGATAATTCAGCATTGATGAAAATGATAAGTTCAAAATTAACGAAAAAGATAATTCCAGAAGTAATTGAAGATAATCCCAGAAGTAATTGAAGATAATCCCAGAAGTAATTGAAGATAATTCCAGAAGTAATTGAAGACAATCCGAAATTAATGAAAGATAATTCGAAATTAATGAAAGATAATTCGAAATTTCTGAAAGGTAATTCGAAATTAATGAAAGATAATTCGAAATTAATGAAAGATAATTCGAAATTGCTGAAAGGTAATTCGAAATTGCTGAAAGGTAATTCGAAATTGCTGAAAGGTAATTCCAGCATTAATGAAAGATAATTCCAGCATTAATGAAAGATAATTCCAGCATTAATGAAAGATAATTCCAGCATTAATGAAAGAGATAATTTCAACAGTTATGAAAGTGATAATTTCAACAGTTATGAAAGTGATAATTTCAACAGTTATGAAAGTGATAATTCGAAAATTAATAAAAGTGATAATTCGAAAATTAATAAAAGTGATAATTCGAAAATTAATAAAAGTGATAATTCGAAAATTAATAAAAGTGATAATTCGAAAATTAATAAAAGTGATAATTCCAGAATTAATGAAAGAAGTAATTCCAGAATTAATGAAAGAAGTAATTTCAGAATTAATGAAAGAAGTAATTTCAAAATTGATGAAAGAGATAATTTCAAACATTGATGAAAGTGGTAATTCCAAAATTGATAAAAGCGATAATTAAAGAATTAATGAAAGAGATAATTTCAGCATTAATGAAAGTGATAATTCCAAAATTAATGAAAAAGGGAATTCCAGAATTAATGAAGGATTATTCGGGAATTAATGAAAGAAAAGATAATTCCAACATCAATGAAAGATAATTCGGGAATGAATTAATGAATGATAATTCCAGAATTAATGAGATAAAATTCCAGAATCAATGAAAGAAATAATTCCAGCATTAATAAAATAAATAATTTTAGCATTAATGAAAGAAATAATAATCAATAAAGGAAATAATTCCAGAATTATTCAAAGAAAATTCCAGAATTAATGAGGGAAAATTCTAAAATTCATGAAAGAAATTTTTCAGCATTAATGAAAGAAATTATTCCAGTGTTAATGAAATAAATAATTTAATCTTTCTTTTCATCTTTTTTTTTAGACAAGTTCACTCTATCCTATTTTTTAATCTTTAAAACCCAATATTTAGAGACCGAACTGTACATTTCTATGGGCAAATTGCCAGCCGGGAACTTTGTTTTCACGGAGTCACGTGATTTCCTTCCATTCGATGTCGCTGCTGTCGCTCTCTCCAGTAATATAAGCTGTATGCTCTTTAGTAATATAAGCTCTATGGTCGTCTGCTTCTACCAAGGTCCTTTGTTTTGGGAATCTCCTCATGTACCTAAAAAATAACTGAACTGGGAATTGCATCATTAAGTTCAGTTCTTTGACTTCGTCCATAAGGAACCAGACTGAATGAGGTAGTCTGCTTTTTTTATTTTAAATGTGCTTCCCTTTATAAATAGTTATTATTTGTTTTAAAAGATGGCAGCAGAAGTAGTAGAGTGAAAAAGAGGAAACTTACTTTTCACGTGTCGTCTGCTTCTACCAAAGCTATTTGTTTTGAACGCCTCCTTATGTACCAAAAAAATAACTGAACCGTGCATTAGAACATTCAGTTCAGTTCTTCGGCTTTTACCACAAGGAACCTGACTGAATGAAGTATTCTGCCTTTCTAAAAAATTAGCTTCACCTGATAAATAGTTACTATTTTCAAAATGAGATGGCAGCAACAGTAGTGAAATAAAAAAGAGGAAACAGTTTTACCTGTCTGCTTCTACCAGGGCTATTTGTTTTTGGCACTTCCTTATGTACCAAAAAATAGGTGAACCGTGAATTGAAGCATCTAGTTCAGTTCTTTGGCTTCACTCACAAGGAACCTGACTGAATGGAGTATTCTGCTTTTCTTCAAATAATCGTCATCACCACATAAATAGTTATTATGTTTTATATAAGATGGCAGCACCAATTAATGAAAGAAAAATTATGGAATTAATTAAAGAGATAATTCCAGAATTGATGAAAGTTTATTCCAGAATTAATGCATGAGATAATATCAGCATTGATGAAAGTGATAATTCCAAAATTAATGAAAGAGATAATTCCAGAATTAGTATGAAATAAAATTTCTAGAATTAATGAAATAGACAATTTCAGTTCCAAAATAAATGAAAGCGATAATTCGGGAATTAATGAATGATAATTTCAGAGTCAATGTAAGAGATAATTTCAGCATTGATGAAAAGGATAATTTCAAGATTAATATTTTTATGGGCATCTTTTTATCAGCCACCTCGTTGGGCATTTTGCCTGTTGTGGCGTTGTATTTGTATTTGTATTTGTATAATGATAGAGATAATTCTAGAATTAATGAGATATAATAACAGAGTTAATGAGATATAATAACAGAATTAATGAGATATAATTCCAGAATCAATGGAAGAAATAATTCTAGCATTAATAAAATAAATAATTTCAGCATTAATTAATGAAAGAAATAATAGTTAAAAAAAAGAAATAGTTCCAGAATTATTGAAAGAAAATTCCAGAATTAATGAAGGAAAATTCTAGAATTCATGAAAGAAATTTTTCATCATTAATGAAAGAAATTATTTAATCTTTTTCATCTTCAGATGAGTTCTCTATCCTTTTTTTTCTTTAAAACGCAATTTAGAGACCGAACTGTACATTTCAGTGGAGAAATCGCTAAGCTCGAACTGTGTTATTCACCGAGTCACGCGATTTCCTTGCATTCGATGTCGCGGCGACTGGATGCTCCCTCCAGTGATATAAGCTCGATGGTATCAACTCCCTACTGACATCTTGTCCGCTTTTTCAAAGGTTCATAATTTTGGTCTTCTTTTTTGTGAGCATCGCTTAAGCCGGGTTTTCCTAGGAATAGGTTTTTAGCGCTGCGTGAATCGAATTAGAGTATTTCGCGCTGGCAGAAGCGTGTTACATAATCACGCTACGCGTTTGTGCTTTCCTAGCGTGGCGCATCAGATCAGGGCGGCTATATTATAGTATATGGCTTTAGCATCAGCTACTCTGTCGTCTGCATGCTCCGGTTCGAAGGGAAGGAAAAGAAAACACAACAAAAATGAAAGGAAGATCGGTGAAATGCGCAGCGCAAGGCGCATTTGACTCTTCCAGAAGTAGTCAGCCAATCCCGCCCGACGTAAAGCGCTGTCATGAGCCGTATTGCAGTCTGTAGGAAAACAGTCCTTCTTTTCTTATTGGTGAGTGCCGGACCGGTCTTAGACCTAGTTACGCCCTCCCCCCAGGTGCGGATATAGAGTGATGTGTCGGAGGAGGCAATTTTTGCTAGTCGTTACTGTCCCGTAAAATACGGGACAGATTCATTCTACCATATTATCAGACACGGTGTGTGGTGATCGTCCCTATCACCCCCCCCCCCTCTTGGTTGGATATTAAGGGACGAAGAAGTCGGAAAAGCTTTCTTCCTAAAATGGGGTTACCACCATTTAACTTGTAAACAAGCATAAAAACCCAACTTGTTTGATTTAAAAACATTAAAAAAACGTCACACATTTATGCAGGGTACTCACCATAAAGGATCTATCTTCTTCATACTTATTTTAATTGAATTTTATGGCAAAATAAGTATAGTTTCACGCGTAAGGGTTAAACTGATAATAAAAGTGGTTAAATGAAAGTGATATTTTCGTATGATTACTTTCATATTTATAAAACTCATGTGAACTTCATTTGAAATTATCCCTTTCAGACCCAGTACTAAGAAACGGAAGGGGCAGGCAAACACCAGCTAAAGCACCGGGCTCTGCAACATGGGCAGGCCCGTAACTATTCCGAAGCAACTTTGACGGTGACCCGAGCGGAATGGGAGGGGGGGGGGCACTTGTAACTCCTTTTTCTGAGCATAACCATTTCAAGAAAAGTCTGCCCCCGAGAAAGCACGCTACGGACCTGGGGAAGGGGCAGGGCCATCTTAAGAGCATCATGGGCACCCTAGCGAAGTGGTTTTTCTGAGGCCCTGCCTAGTAAATTCTAGATAATTTCAAATAGATCTCATTTTCGTGAGGCCCCTCTACTTTTGAGGATCCCGGGCAGCGCCGGCGTGAGTCCATGCGTTAAAACGGCACTGTGTGAGAAGGGCGTATGAGCGCGGTAGCCCAGGTCGATAAGATGCTCGCCTAAACTACCAAAGGATGTTTAGAGGTGTCGCGAGTTCGATATCCGGTTCGTCCTCGTCAGAAAACTTTCCTGACAGGGGTACGACAAAAAACGGCGACTTGACCGCAGCAAAAAATTGCTACCGCACGGAGTCCCCCATCGAGGGGTTAGCGCACCAACCTCTCGATGAGTATAAGAAACAAGCCTGCCGTTCGGAATCGGCAATAAATTGTAGGTCCCGGTCTAATTAGCCCTCGTGCGCAGGAAATGACCGTGGTGCGACAAAAAAGATCAAAATGATTACATGAGTGAGAAGGGGTTATTTTTCTCTCTAGATTTTTTTTTTTTTAACCTCAGGGACTTCGGCTTTAATCTCAACGATAACGCGCAATTCTCTTCCACCTAGTACCTTACCAAGGTGTAAAACAATGCCGTGAAGCATATTTTAGGGCCAACGATCCCAATGGAATAAAGCAATATATATTTTGCACCTCACGTTTTTTTATTTTAAAAAACAGAATGGGGGGGGGGGGGTCCATGATTGTAGAATCTAGTTTACAAAGCTGTTTAAAAAAATCAAATTGAACTTCCAACATACGTTCCTCATTAGTTTCTTGAAAGCAAAAAGATGTCCTTTTAAAGTCCCATTGTGGTCACACCTTACCAGAGATACTGTCTAGGAGCCTCATAGGAAGCTTTACCGTTACTCACCGGGTATCTGGAACAAGATCCATGAAACTTCGAAAAGATGTTCAGTTGTGTATGTACGGTTTGTTACAGTTTTCAAGTCCACACACACACGTTGCACTTAGGGGCGGTTCGAGACAAAATCTCTTCCCGAGCGGGACCCTTTTATGTCCCTGACTTCCCCTAATTAAAAAAAATTTTGTGTCAATCTTTTCGTTTTGATGCGTTCAAAGAAACAGCGATATTTTATGTCATAACATATCATGTCGAATTTTTTTCTGCCCTTTTACCTTGGATTTGACCCTCCTCCTAGAGCGGGTAGAAATCATTTTCCCATTTTTCGCCCTTCTCGTGTTTCGGCGCCCCTTCTCATTTAGCGCCCGGTGCAATTGCACCGGTCGCACTGCCCTAAGACCGCCCCTGGGTGAGTGGACGGCGTGTCGCGCTGGGTGATTTACATTATGCGCGCGGCACAAGAAACCTGCTCCTATTAAAACCCGGCTTAAACGTAATAAAAGCCCTTTATTGCGCTTTTTATACACCAAAGCCCTTTTATACACCAAAGGAGGTGTATTTCTTAATGCGTAATATTCCACCATCAGTAATACAGAACAATAACGCGATAAGCAAAACAACACAATGTGTAATATTCCACCATCCGTAATACAGAACAATGTGTTGTTTTGCTTATCGCGTACAATAATCAGTGCACCACCATATTCAAAGCACGCACCACTATATTCAATCACCGCAATAAGCAATGCACCACTATATTCAATCACCGCAATAAGCAATGCACCACTATATTCAATCACCGCAATAAGCAATGCACCACTATATTCAATCACCGCAATAAGCAATACACCACTATATTCAATCACCGCCATAAGCAATGCACCACTATATTCAGTGCACCATATTGCGCAATATGGTGCACTGAATATAGTGGTGCATTGCTTACTGCGGTGCTTTGAATATGGTGGTGGTGCAATAAGTATTGTGCTGTATTGCCGATGGTGGTGCAATAAGTATTGTGCTGTATTGCCGATGGTGGGGCAATAAGTATTGTGCTGTGTTGCCAATGATGGTGCATTAAGTGATATATTGCTTAATGTGGTGCCCTGAACATAGTGGTGCATTGCTTTTTGCGGTACATTGAACATAGTGGTGCATTGCTTTTTGCGGTACCCTGAATAGATAGGGTGCTCTACTTATTGTGCTGTATTGCTTATGATGGTTGGTGCATTGCGTGTTTTATACGCCGTATTTCTTATTGTAGTGCTTTGCAATTGATGGTGCATTGCTGATTGTGGTGCATTGCGTGTTTTATACGCCGTATTTCTTATTGTAGTGCTTTGCAATTGATGGTGCATTGCTGATTGTGGTGCATTGCGCATTGCAGTGCATCACGTGATGTATTGCTTATTGTAATGCAGTAATGCAGTGCTTTTGCTTTTTGCGTATTGTAGTGCATCGCGTGCTGTATTGCTTATTGCGTGTCATGCATCGCGTATTGCGCATTGTGGTGCATCGCGTGCTGTATTACTTATACGTCACTTTAACCACCTTCAAGGAACACTGAATTCTTGATTTTCGTCTTCACGGTGACAGACAGACAGACAGAAAAATTATCCCTGAATAATCAAAAACGCAATTTATTATAAATCAACTAATTATAATAAATAAAAGTAAAATATAGTGAAGAGAATGCAGCCTTGAACGTCTTGAACTAATTATGCAGTTCATTGTGAAGCGAACAATCACCCGGTATCTCTTTCTCTTCTCTCTCTATAGGATTATTTTATCTCAGCGTATATTGTCATAATCACGCAACAAGACACACCGCGCTACTGCTTCATAAAAATTTATGATTTACTTACGCTACTGGAAAACGTTATCTCCCACCGCGTGTATTTGAGTAAGGGTTTCCCAGTTAAAGATAATCTCGTAATCTCGAGTAAAAGAAAATCAACAAAAGGAAATCCAGTGATGGGTAATCCTACAAAAAAAAATTTGATTGAAGATCTGTTGGTTCTTGCGAAATTTCTTCATGGTCTCAGAGTAATAAATATTTTTTTTTAGTACGTGTGGAATTAGAGCATTTATATGTTTATTTGGTTATATTATGGCTCGTGAGATTTGAGGCTTTAATAAAATATTTATCATTATGTGATGAGAGATACAGAAATATTTCAACGTGCTGTCACACTTGTGATATTTGACTGATCCTTGTTTCTAAGGCGTACTAGTTTCGGTTTACTTTGGGAGGTTGTAAAAATTTTTTTTTCTTTCTTTTTTTCTTTTTGAAGAACAAAAAAGCATCACTTGATTGTAATTTTTGCATCAACGAATTCCCAAAGTACAGGATGATTACAATAAAAGTTGCGATTTCAAAACGCTGTAAAGTAAGAATGGCTGGTGAAATTGGTCAGAATGACTTGTAAAATTTTCCATGGACACTCATTGAAAAAATGGAATTTTGTTTGTGTGAAGGAGAAGAAATACTTAAAAAGATTCCGATAGGTAGCGCTGTACTCGTGAAACACGAGGAAATACGCTCACGGAATGGAAACAATAGTTATACGGGACCAGAATTAAACATCGCAAAATTTCATAACTCAGAGATATCACAGAAATAAAGTCACAAAACAAATGTCTGTGACTTACGCAAGAAATGTTCAATTTGCCATCCACATCGAAGTCATCAGTTGTCCTATGCGCGTCTCTTCTAAAGATGAATATTGTTTTCCATTTGCATACACATTTTTTGTTTAAAAAAAACACACCGTACTATTTTTGTGGTGCTTTACGTCTAGATTCGTCGGTAGCTAATCTAAAACTGATTTTCACATGTTAGTTAATTAATTAACTTTTTCATCGGCACTGATGTGTGATTAGATGCGTTAGGATGCTAAAACACACGCTTTGATTCTCCCGAAAAAATTCTCCAATCGGTACGAAGTGTCTTCTCGAGTGTCTCCTTGTAAGCATCAGATTTTTGACGACCATTCAAGAAAGTTAATGAAGCCTGTACATATTTCATATCATCACATTAAAAATCTCAACCTACGCCCAGGGCCGTTTCTGGGCATTTTTCAAGTGTAAACGACTAATATTTTGGTGATGAAAAAAATCACCCCTCCCTTTCAGTTGGAGCCCTAAAAAATCGGCTCCTTTCAGTTGTCGCCTCCTACGGCCGAGTTGTTCACAGGATTGAAGATCCGGCTTTGCTTACACCCTAAAAGCAGTCTTAACTAGAGATGTCAGGTGAGAATATTCTCCTGGATGTAAAAATTGGAGAATAATCGAGAATATTCATTTTTCTTTTAAATAATTAAATTTTTTCACTAATGTTGTTTGTATTGTGAAATATAAATCAGTTTTCATTACCTGTGAAACATTTACAACAAAATTTTTGGTATAATCGTCCCCAATGGCAACTTTAGTTCGAGAATATTCTCACAATATTCCCCAGGTCATGGTGAGAGGTTTTAAAAGTTTGGTTATAAAGATTTTAGAAACCTTTAGATTAAAACCTTAAAAAATTATTTTAAAATTAGATAAATTTTAAGAAGTTCACAACAAAAGAAATTAAACCAAAGTTGATTGATAAAGGAAGCTATTCTTATATAATCACCTTCATTCTAAGATACAGAACTGTTTTCTTCAATGCACATACACTTAAATTCTGTATCATTCGCATTTTTTTAAGAGTTGTGCAAAAATCAGCCCTGTTAGCAGGCCCGTCATCTGGGGGGGGGGGTGTTTTAAAATACACTAAAAATGGTGTATAAAATGGTGCATACATTGAGTATGCATGTTCATTAATACAAAAATAAAAACTAATGCAACAGCGCACAACTACATCACCTGTTAAGGACCATAACAAAGGGAATGGCAAGCGGGTCTGTGAAACACCTCCAAGATAGCTTATGTACAGTAGTATGAAGGCGTTACAGTAAGTCTGATGCCTCGGTGAAGAGACATAGGGACGTCAAGTAGTACCAAAGCCTCCTAGAAGTAGTATCTAGGAGGATTTGGTAGTACCGCCCTCTTACTTACATAACGTATAAATTAGGGAGTTTGCCCCTTTCACTTCAAAAAATGGAAGACAGATGTCATCATCAGTATGAAACGAGACAAGCATAACTGGCGCCATAAGTATGTTAGGACCACGCTTATATACGTACACAACACGCGCCGGCGTGTATCAATTCTTCAGAAATTCCCCAGAGGAATGTTTACGAGCTGTATGTACGGTTAAGTATGAGTAATAACACCCCTGTCTTTCTCTGACCACTCGTTGAACATTACGAGGTGGGTGATAGAAAAAACATGCTTGTTCATGCATATTAGGACCTGTTTCCACTTTTCAGTTTCGTTTAAACTTCAATTTATTTTGTTGTTACCACCGCCAAATATAATTTGTGTTCAACAGTTTGCACTAAACGCATTATTTATTACGTCTTTGCATGCCGTCGAAAATTTAAAAAATTCACTGAATTATCAGAAACGACAGCTGAAAGTGTAGTTTTCAATTTGGGAATTATCTTGTCTCGTGTAAGAGAAAAATTATCTAATCACGTGACTGAGGGGGGAGAAAAAAACAACAGCAACGATAGTTATAGCACAACATCCTGCGGATCTTTGGTTGTCCAACTTCCTTCTGCGAGTTGATTTCCGAAGTCCTTTTTCTGGCAATACGTTTTGAGACAGAGCCGTCGGCCATATTTATATCGTTATAACGATGTCTCACTACTCTATTTCCCCAATATAAATCCTTCCAAAACGTGGACACAAACAAAAAAAAACTCATGGCAAATCCCCAACAAATTTTCCTTTTTTCTTCAGTATTAGCATAATTCTTTTTTAGGTGGACAATGTCGCCAGTTTTTATTGATTATTTCCTACTTGTACCAGCCGAAGAATGGCCAATGAGAACGAGAGTGAATGATAAACGAGAAGAAAATTCGATTTTGTGCCGCGGCGCGTGAAATAATTTTGGCAAAGTGAAATCCTACTCGTTTTAGGAAAAAAGAAAAATAACAAGTGTAGAATCTAGATCATTGATTCTTTCTCCTCGTTTTTTTCTTGCTACTGTTATTTATTTATTTATTTCATATTAACCGTTACCAACCAGTGCTGAAGTGGCCGGAATCTGTTTCTACCAGCTGTGTTTTTGAGAAAATATATCTCGAGAAGAGTGATAGATACTCTTGAGAGAGGCAAACAAACACAAGAGAAATGATTAGAAACACCGAAAAATACCTTTTTCTACCACTTGACTTCTTTGGGACTTCAAGGTTTCACTGATAGGTTATTTGTTTTCTTTCCCATTAATTATCATATCCAAATGCTTGCTCGATAAGCATTTGTTTGTCACCTACAGATACAATTCCAGCGGATGTTTGTGTTCTTCTCCCAGTGCTGTGATTTGTTTCACGGTGCGGCATCCTATTAGTGTTCAAATTAATCCGTAGCATCAAATTAATTGGGTATGGATTTTTGGAAATGGTCTAAAAGTGTCATCAATGGAAAATGTGAGTAATTTTTGTTTTTCTGATTAATTTTTGTATCGTTTATAGGGCAAATTTATCAGATTAATTTTTTAACTGAGCCTGATTTTGTATTATTTTGCATTATTTCATAAGCATTGATGCATCACAAATAGATTTAATAGGATTTATAACCACTTATGGTTCTTGAAATTTACCGGATAACTATTTGGAAACACATTTTTGAATGGAATACTGTCCGTGTGGGGGTTGAATCATTCTTGAAAACAGTTCCTTTTTTTCAATGAAATTTACGAATGTTTTTGTGTTTTGAGAAGAGAACTGTCTGTTAATTCATTCTTGAAAAGAAGAGAAATCTGAAAATCATGTCATAAAAACGAAAATCATCAGAAAATCTATTAAAAAAACCCGTTTGAAAATCCATTGTCGAAACAAATACGTACTTAAAAACCAATTATTGAAGTGAAAGTTGCTTGAAAATCAGTTGTTGTATATGGAAACTTTCTTGAAAAGGAAGTCGCGCCTTCAAAAGAAAGTTGCGTGAAATCAAAAATGTTGAATGTGGAAAGAGGCTTGAAAATTATTTGTTGAATGAAAAGTTTGAATGAAAAGTTTTCCATACAAAAATAAATTTTTGTATGGAAAGTTGCTTGAAAATTAATTATTGAATATAAATTTGTTTGAAAAGTTGCTTGAAAATTAATTATTGAATATAAATTTGTTTGAAAAGAAAGTTGCTCGATAATCGATTGTTGAATTGAAAGGTATTTGAGAACCAGTTGTTGAATGGGAAGCTGCTTAAAAATACATTTTCAAATGGAAAGTTTCTTGAAATCAATTGTTGGATGGATAGCTGTTTGAAAACCAATTTGCTCAACCGAGAAAAGTGGTCGAATCTATCATTAAATGTTTATAGAACCTGTTGTTAAATTTATAACAATTTCAAAAACCTATAGCCACCTAAAGTAAGTCACTTCACAACTTCAAATAAATATGGGTAAACGTAAATGGGTAAACGAAGACTAGATATTTTAGCGATTTGGGAGAAACAATCGTTGCTGAATGTAAGCCATTTTTTTTTTAAATATGAAGCTTGGGAAGTTCATTGTTGTCCCAATCGTTTTGTGAGTGCGTCTGGTTTTTGTTGTATCGTGTTTGGTTTCGTTAGTGTGAAAAATAGAATGACTCGGAATTACTGTGCAGAAAGAATAGAAAGTTTGTTTCCAGCATCATCGACATCGGGGATTATCGAAATCTGCTTCTGCAAAAGAACACCAACAATAATTTTATAATTAACATTATTAACAACGCATTACATCATTGCAACATAATGAAATCCCCGTAAAGATTCTTTTACGTGAGAATGAGCCAATTACTACATCTGAGCCCAGGCACATCAAATTACATTATTCAAAAAATTGCTCAACGCGACACCACTCATATCAAATTGTGGCTAGTGAATACGATGCGATTGTTAGTGAAGGCGATAATTTCATTGGAAACCTTTTGTGACACACACACACACGCACAAGAGATAATTTTTATGATAATTTGATAACCAGAGCTACGCACGTATACAGCTTTTCGTCAGAATTGTACAGTTCAGATTCCAAATAAGCTATCAATAGCTTACTGGGGATCATAATACGGCGATACTGCAAAAAAAAAAAAAAAAAGATAACTACTTGAAAATCATTTGAAGAAAATTGCCAGCGCATATTCGAGACGAAAATTATCATTGTCCCGGATTGTTTCCTCTCTCAAAAATAATTCGAGAATAGGAATCACACACAAACTCTCAAGTGTTACGTGATAAGATAACGTATTACTTTAAAGACCATCATAGCACTTTCTATGTTCCTAATAGTTGGAACATGATCAATGATCATGTGTTATCGGTATTGCCAATAAAGCACACAATACGGTCTGGATATTAGAAGACATGCCGTCCTCAAAACTTCTGTCTTCGGTGAAAGAAGAGATCGTGTTAAACGTCCGAAAACTCACCAGTACGTAAGAATGATTATCCGTTTTTTTTAAAATTAGCATCGTATCAGGTATAATTTTGCGAATCACCCACGTTTCCGTGACGTCAGAAATTAAAAAAAAAAATCTTCACTGTAGGGCAATATCTAGTCACCATGGGATTAATGCCCATGTGGACAACATTTCGTAAAAGTGATGCACGCAATCATGATACTATCGTACGTGATAAGATCTTTACAAGACAGAATATACGAGAGCTCTCTCTCGGAAATGAATTTAAGAGAACGCTTCCTATTTATACTAGACGGCAGAGAAGACACGTGTTGGCATTTATAATCATAATTTAAGCATTATCCTTTTACAACACGGCCAGTAAATTTCGACAGATAAAAGTTTTCATACGATGATTATGAATAAGTATGAAGAACTCTCTCTCTCTCTCTCTCTCTCACGATATCAATCTTAATCCTTCTTAAAGCATGAATGCAAAGATTACAAACTGTAAATTAATGTAATAAAATGGTATTTCTTTTTTTGATGGATTCTGATCGTAGGTTTTTAGGAAGAAGAATTCAAATCACCGAGACTTTGACTTTTAGCAAGCCACCTCGGATCGCATGGCAGATCGAGGCATTAATGCATGCCAGTCCCATCTTCGAAAAAATCTCGCCATAGCGTGTAACAGACTTTACAGCATGCTTGCTCAACCCATAGGCCAAATGTGGCTCTTGGAGTCCCCCTACTGACGTAACCCTCGACGAATAACCAAACCACTCAAATGCCCCATGAAAGGTTATGACTATTTGTTATA
The DNA here is from genome assembly GCF_987345545.1 of Pholcus phalangioides. Classification (NCBI taxonomy): domain Eukaryota; kingdom Metazoa; phylum Arthropoda; class Arachnida; order Araneae; family Pholcidae; genus Pholcus; species Pholcus phalangioides. Next base: position 55,323,797 of record NW_028301601.1, read on the forward strand.
TTACTTATTAACTTTCAAAATTTACATATTTAATCTATAGGCCTACATGTGAAATGATACTAGAAATCATATTTTAAATTTTTGCGATCTAAAACTTGGGGAATGGCAACACTGATTTTATCTCTAATTGCAACCGGATTCTGTTTTTTTCATTGAAAGAGAAACGCACGCTTTATACTTATGTATGCACAACCATTTAGTCAAAAAGTTGAACTAAGTTAATGTCGCAGATGCATTAATGTTCCAAATAAGTTTTGCTGCCACCATGTCACATTAAATTGGCGCTAATCAGACGTGTACGCAGAGGGGGCTTTTGCCCCCTCCCAAGGAGATCAAAAATTAAAAATATTTTTGTAAGAACAAGAATATCGAAAAACTAATAAAATATACCTCTTTCAGCTATTTTAATCAATTTCTGTTAATTTAAATGTTTTTGAAGGTTAATAACTAATAATTTATGTGGAAGAAAATCATTGTGAATACCCCCCCCCAACCTTTTGTGACCCCCCCCCCTCCTGTGCACACTTCTGTGGGGCCCTGATGGGAAACATTATGAAGGCTATGGACAAATCTGTCCCAAATTTTCCACCGCCCCCCGCCCAAAGAAAATTTTTCCGAAATCAAATATCAGACTGTCTTTTAGCAGTTCTTTTAGAAGAAGTATTTTTTTTGTAAGTCCTCAAATAAGGAAACTATCAAGTAATTTTGTTTTCACAGAGAACGCGCTGCATGGCAATCATTTACATCCACAACGAAGGGGGTTTTTAGGGGGATCAAGGCAGGTGGGACCCTTCAACGAAGAGTGATTACTCTTGGATTTTGCAGAAAGAAGACAACAAAATATATAAGAGAAATAAATAAATTATTTTCATAAAATGCTAGAAAAATTGGTATAGATTTCGTTCCGTGTATATGAATGTGCACTCTATGGATATTACATATATGTATATGAGTAAAATTTTTTTTGCTATTTCATGTATAACTATGTATGGATATGATAAAATAACTATAGTAATAAATATATTATAATTTGTCATTAAGAATATGCCGATTATCTCCATTTTCAAGGTATGTAAGTTTTTTTATAGGGTATGCGTATTTCAAAAAATGACCATCATGCATAATTTCCAGCTTTTATAGATTCCAAATTTTCAGTATTGTTTCAATCTCGTTTGAGCCTAGCCTCTGTTCGAGGTTCACAAATCTGTACCTGTAATGCGTCCACTGGAAGGGACTACGGCCGATAACAAGTCGCGTGCATGCGCAAGAATTCTTTAAAAAAAACCGGAGCAAGCAGTGCGAAAAAAAGTAAACGACCACACTGCGCCTGCGCAGATAAGGCAAGATGTGTATGATACCATTTCCTTCGGATTTGGTCAGTCGTCTACTGCTGTAGCCGGAAAAGATTGTTTGGACGACGATTTTCTTCTTTCTATAGAATGGAATCAATCTTGCGAATACAGACAACTGCGCGCGACTTGTTTAGCACTTCAGATCGCTTCCAGTCGACGACCGGCGTTAAGTAGTCACGGGTATTCTTACTGGTTTTATGCTAATTCTACAAACGATGAGAATACGCCCTAGTAAGTCTAGCATTTACATGGATTGTGTCCAACAGAAAGTGGGTCAAGGATGACACGTTCAAGCGACGCATGTTGTTGCATCTATGCAAATCGATCTTGTTAAAAGCCAAGTCACGCATAAATGACTTATTCCAGGAACTATAGACAGCATAAAGCGAAACTATACGTGATCCGTGGATCAAACTGTTCTTTCTGCCTATACCGCAACCACGACCAGCACCAGATTTCATGGCATCCATATCGGATATCTTCGGTCACGCTTTAGAATGTATTGGGAGGCAGAACGAGGAAATCTTAAAAGAACTTGATAGCAGCATTTAGACACTGTATATCCAAAGTTGCGCGTGACTTCCTTCGGAGAATCTTGACTGTTGCTATTGATACGCCTTCTAGAAAAGCAAATGCTAATACTTACATAAATGACATTGAAATATTTCATCGCACGATTATTGCTATGAGTTGTTTTTCCTTCTGCTACCGGTGTAAAATCGCAAGTCATTCCATTTCCTTCATAAACATTCCTTAATTATCTCGGAGAATTTATTTTTGTTTTTGTTTTTTTATTGTTATTATCTCACGTGAATTATCATCCGAATTCTAATAAACATCTCGTCATGTTGTTTTTTGGTTTCTTCCCCCCCACGGGGTACAATATTGTATTGCAAGAGTACTGAGAACATGAATAATAATTTCGAATGTGAATGCGTGGGAGAGAAGTAGTTTCCATTTAAGAGAATGGTGGGAGTAGTAGTAGTAGTAGCAGTTGCAGTTTTTCAACCTGAATCCACTCACTAATTAGTCGCTTGTCACCTGGAGTTTTGAGTCAACATTCGTTATCACGTGTTGCGGGCTCTTACGTAGGCAGTTTCTACGACCTCAACACTAGCGTACGTTTGAATGTCTTAGCGGATTACTGTTAAACAACGATTTCCAGGAGTGGGGAAGTGAATTCATACAAATTCAGTGACGATGCGAAAAATTTTAAAAGCCCTTCTTCGTAAGTGGTTGAAGAAACTCTCTCGAAAAGGAAGTTATGGAAATTGTTGTCTATCACGCATGGCATATCACGTTTATGTTTACTGATACATTTCTTTTTTTTCTCTTTTCTTCCTGTGTGAGGGCAGAGGGGTTTTCATAGGCGGAACAGATGGAGGCGGGGGTTGGAGGTGGACATTACGGGAAGGGGTAAGCGGGCTATACCCCAGGGCGGAAGATTTGAGGAAGGAGGGGTCAAGAAAATTAGAGTACAATGGGAAAAGCAATAAATCTGTTTCTGCTTGGAGAGTGGGGGACAGGTCGAGTGATCGACCAGATGAGCGACCTAAGGAGTGTAGAAGCATGTGAGTGACTAAAACAGTGTGCAAGTATGCGAGTAACCAAAAAGTGACCTAGAGGGCGAGAGGAGTGATTGAAAGATTGACCTAGAGAATGAGCGCCAGATCATTGACCAAAAGGGTGAACTAAAGAGTGTGTGATCATGAGAATGGCCTGGGGAGTGTGAGGATGAGAATATTGGTGGGAGTGACCTAGAGTGATAGGGAGACGAAAAGAATGGTGACCTACAGCGGTGTTTCTCAATCACCGGGCCCTGACATCAGTCAAACCGGGCCGCGAGTGGTTCACCGTTCCATTTTTACCCATTTATTTCCCATTATTCGTTTGTATGAAAGGGCCTTCCACTCGCAAACAAAGAAATCAACCGGGCCGTGGGCTTCCAAAAGTTGAGAACCACTGACAACGGTTGAGACTCATAGTGTGAAAGCCATGTGAGTGACCGAAAGATTTACTTAGATACGGAGGCGTATTTACAGGGGCGGTTCTTAAGCTGACAATAGCCCATTATGACTTTTCTGAGGAATGAACGGTCAAGAAAATTAGACTAGAAGGGGTAAAGGGCGGCAAAATTTGTGTATCCCACTTGAGGCAAAGCCATAAATCCGCCTCTGAGGAAGTGACTGTCTGCCCCTTTTTTTAGCAAAAAAAAAAGCCAATTTTTCTACTCATATTAATACGTAAAAATCTATATACAAACAATTTAAAAATTACAATTTTGACAACTAATAATTATATTCACCCGTCTCAGCGAAAAAATCTGCAAACAATACTCAGCTGTATATAATCCGTCCCAAGATATTCCGATCCTTTTTTAGCGTATAATCCACAGCTAAAACAAAAATACGGACATAAATATTTGCTCACACTAAGAAAATGAATAATAATGAAAACATTCAGAGACAATGAGTTTTCAACAATTTGGGGAATTTCTGTTCATTTCTGGGTCTGCCTAGCCGTTAATTCGGTCACACGTGATCACGAAGCGCCAAAATGAGTTCAAAATCGCATTTCTCCCCCCCCCCCCCCCCGGGTTACTTCATGTTCATAATGATGACAAAGAAATGCAAAGGCGATGTTAGCGGGTGATCTTGCTCCAAATACCGAAATTCTTGATTATCACGTTTATTTTGATGGTGAGAGTGAAGGGAACAATTTATATTTTCGGATGACGTATCCACAAGCTGTTCCGTATTATCATCGATTGCGTATTAATCGAGACTATGATTATTTATTTGCTATCGCTTTGAATGATTTCTTGTGTTTATCACACGTTGAGGGGAAAAAAAATGAAAATAAAATAAATCTCTTTATTCCCCACAAACTTATTCGGGTGTTATCAGTATTGTTACAAGTCGGGCCGAATCAAAGCACGTGAATCGGGCCGCCATTCAAGGGGGGACGATGATAAATTGTTAGATGAATACGGTTAGATTCAGATTCAATAAACGTATAGCAGTGGGTTCCCAAACTCTTCACGTCGTTTTGAGCACTTTTCAGATGAAAAATTTACCACGTAGCACTAATTTCGACAACACTGATACGTTGGTGTAGTGTACACGCTACGGTAAATGTGGTGAATCTGGTGTTTAAGCATAATCGCCCTTATTATGCGTAATCATTAATCGTTGGCCGCGCGAATATGCGAAATGAAATAACATATTAATCCGGTGATTATGAATAATCACTGATTCATCACTTTTACCGTGACATATACAAAGTGGTTCCTCGAAAAGCGTCGGTCGGAAAGTGAAAAATTCTGTGGTCCGTTTAATAGTTGAAGTTCCATATGGGAAATTACCAGCTTGAATTCCGTTGTGATTTTTTTTTTTAATGAATCGGAGGGAAACATGAAACGAAGTTTTTACACGGATTCCAATCAAAAAATGCATAACGGTTAGATTTGCAACATTGAGAAAGAAATTTGTAACGAAACATTTGAGAGAAGGAAATTTTATTCAGATATCGATGATTAAAATTTTCAATTTTTACCACTTTTCACGTGCTAAAATGACCAGTTATATAAAAACTTAGAACTTATCACTCAGTACTTGGCATTATTTTCAAATGTGGCAAAAAACGGAAGTTCCAACTGCTGACATTTTGACAAATTTCGGTTAAAAAAGGGCAAATTTCTACTAATTTATATTGAAATGTATAATGTAAAAATTATTTAATTTTCGTATTTCTCTCAAATTTCATTAAGGATGAAACTATCACAATTGGATTTTAGCTGGTGATTTGTTGTATTTAACTTCAACTCTCAAATGGGCTTGAATGTATAACAACTCGCACATGTGCGAGGGCCACTCTGGAAGGTTATAGCAGCTCTGAGATCGCATAACTACTATTAATTGGATTCATAAGTACTTACATGTATTGAAAGAATACTAAAAGAAATCATGTCTAAGCTCTTTTTTCAATGCATTTTATTTTTGCTTTGAAGAAAATGTCATTGAAGTTTAAAACATTGTTCTAATTTTCGTGTAGTTTCTCGAAACAATTTAAAACGCTGTTTTCAAATGCCAAGTAACAGAGTCCCACGGTAACTAATGAGTTGTAGCAAAATTGAAACAATTTCACTGGTGTTTTCTAGATAGAACTTCAATAGCTGCTATTGTACGGGTTTGGACTTTCGTTCTTGTTTTTTAAAGAGCTCCGTCAGCCTTTCGTTCTGGTTTGAGAAGCTTAGACAGCCGTTTGCACTTTCGTTCTTGTTTGGAAAGCCTCCTTCCTTACGGTTCGCTAACCTGCACAGTCCCTTACGTTCGTATACGTACCTGAGCGGCAACTAGAACTTTCGCTCTCGTTCGCGGGGCAGGATCGCGACTTTCGTTTTACTTTGCGGAGGTGCCATATCCGATCCTCAGAAGTGATGGGCTTGCAGCTCAGTACGCACTTCGTTAACGTAAAAGTGTGACATCAACAACTTCGAGTCATTGTTTGATGCGCTCTTACACTGTTCTCGATTGACACTCCACTCCGTAGCTACCTTCAAAGTTCGTATCATCATCTATTCCGATTCTCTCTCTCTCTCTCTCCTCCACCACCCCTCTTTTTAAATGCCGAGAAGCACTGGAGATAGATCTTCATTTTGGTACGAATTCCGGTCCTCCACTTACGTGAGATTTTGTTCCCATGTCCCAGTTTTCTGTTATGGGTAGCCTTCGCTTTACGCGATCTCACTTTACGAGTTTTTTCATGACGCGATCATTTTGATCATCATCATCATACCCATTTCTAGCGTAAAAATCTCGCGATACAGTGTGGTTCCCGTGGTCTTCCTGATATGTATATTTCGCGATAAAGTATGATTCCGCGGTCCTTCTGCTACGTACATCTCGCGATAGATGACAGGACCGGAAATAGAGGGGGACGGGGGCAACTATCCCCCGGATGGCAAAATTTTTGGGAATGGCAGTTTTTTTCAGGTGGGAACAAAGAACACCGTTTCAAAATTATCGAATTTTGAAGTTGCGTGGGGGGGGGGGGCAAAATATCGTTTCCCCCCGGGCGGTTGAATCATGTTTGTCCCTGGTGACAAAAATCCTAGTTACGGCCCTGACTTCTGATTGTGTATTTTTCGCGATTGACAGAGTGTGGTTCCGTAGTCCTGCTACGTACATCTCGCGATAGAGTATGGTTCCCATGATCCCAGGGCTGTCACGAGTATCATGGACCCCCGGGCAAAGTGGTTTTTCTGAGTCCCTACCTGGTGAATTCTAGAAAATTTCAACCGTATCTGATTTTTCTGAGGCCCCTCTTCTCTTGAGGACTTCGGGCCGTGGCCGAGGGGGCCATACGTTACGATTATGTGGGACGACCCCGCATGGTCCTTCTGACATGTATATTTAGCGATAGTCTGTCTGGTTCCGTGTACCTTGTGCATCAGGCATTTCGCGATAAAATATGAATCGTGTGGTCCTTCTGCTATATTCATCTTACGATAGATAGATTGTGGTTCTCGTGGTCCTTCCGATGTGTACATTTCACGGTAGATAGCGTGTTCATCGTAGTCCTATGTATGTACGTCTCGCGATAGAGTGGTTCTCGTGATCCTGCCATGTACATCTCATGATTGATAGCGGTTCTCGTGGTTATTCTGCTATATACATCTCGCGATAGAGTGGTTTTTGTGATCCTTCCGATATGTATTTTTCGTGATCAATAGAGTGTGGTTCTCGTGGTCCTTTTGCTATGTACATGTCGCGATAGAGAAAGTGTGGTTTTCGTGGTCCTTCTGCTATGTGAGCCCACATCTAGTGATTGTGGTTCCTATGGTAATTCTGATATGTATATTTCGTGATAGTGTGGTTCTAGTAGTTCTATGAACATCTCGCGATAGAGTGGGGCTCTCGTGGTCCTTCTGCTATGTACATCTCATGGTATAGATTGTGGTTTTCATGGTCCTTCTGCTATGTACATCTCACGGTATAGATTGTGGTTTTCGTGGTCCTTTTGCTATATGCATGTCGCGATAGGTAGAGTGTGGTTTTCGTGGTCTTTCTGATATGTATATTTCGCGATAGAGTGGTTCTTGTGAATATGGCTAACTGATAAGTGATTATTCTACTGTTCTCGTGGTTCTATGAACATCTCGCGATAGATTGTGGTTTTCGTCGTCCTTTTGCTACGTGCATGTAGAAATAGGTAGAGTGTGGTTTTCGTGATCCTTCTGATATGTATTTCGCGATAGAGTGGTTCTTGTGAATATTGCTAACTGATAAGTGATTATTCTATAGTTCTCGTGGTTCTATGAACATCTCGCGATAGAGTGGGGTTGTCGTGGTCCTTCTGATATGTCGCGATTGATAGTGTGGTTCCGGGGTCCTGCCATGTACATCTCATGATAGATAGAGTATGGTTCTCGTGGTCCTTCTGCTATGTACATCTAGATTGGTCCTTCTGATATCGCGATGGATAGTGTGGCTCCGTGGTCCTACGTTCATTTCGCGATAGATTGTGGTTCTCGTGGTCCTTGTGATATGTACATCTCGTGATTGATAGAGTGTGGTTCTCGGGGTTTTTGTGGTCCTGATATGTATCGCGATGGATAGAGTGTGGCTCCGTGGTCCTGCTATGATTCTACATTGCGCGATATATTATGTTTACCATGGTCCTTCTGATATGTATTTCACGATAGACTTTGGTTCCGTGGTCCTTCTACGTTCATTTCGCGATAGATTGTGGTTCTCGTGGTGCTTCTGCTATGTGCATCTCACGATAGTGTGGGTTTTCTTGATCTTTCTGATATATATTTTTAATGATTGATAGTGGGGGGGGGGGGGGTTCGTGGTCCTTCTGCTACTTTCGTTTCGCGATAAAGTAGGGTTCTTGTGGTTCTATGTACATCTCACGATAGATAGATTGTGATTGTCGTGGTCATTCTGATATATACTGTACATTTCGCAATAGAGTGTGGTTATCGAGATCCTTCTGCTATGTACATCTCGCGATAGAAAGAGCGTAGTTCTCGTAGTCCTTCTGAAACGTACATCTCGCGATAGAAAGAGCGTAGTTCTCGTAGCCCTTCTGAAACGTGCATCTCGCAATAGAGTATGTTTCCCGTGGTCCTTCTGATATATATATATTTGTATATAGATATATAGAGTGTGGTTCTCATGGTCCTTCTGTACATTTCGCGATAGATAGATGTGGTTCTCGTGATCCTTTTGATATGTATTTCACGATAGAGTGTGGTTCCGTAGTCCTTTTGATATTTATTTCATAATAGAGTGGTTTCTCGTAGTCTTTTTGCTTGTACATCTCGCGATGGATAGTGTCGTTTCGTGGTTCTTCTGATATGGGAAAGTTTGTTAGGAAAACATTGTGGAAAGTAACTTCTTCAGAAACCATTGTTAACGTAGTTCTGTTGGAAAAACATTGTTGAAAAACCCTTTTTTGCGGAAAATGTCACAGGTTACGAACACTTTGTAGGGAAATCTTTGTAAAAAAAGAGAAGTGAAAAGACAGGTTATGAACACTTTGCTGAATTTTTTGTTTCTCAATAATGATTTCCGGTATTTTTTTTAAAATCAGAAATCCTTTTCTTACAACAAAGGTTTCGAAAATCAAGTCTTGTAACAAGCCAGCTTTTAACAAGGATGTACAGTAATACTTTTATTCACGAGACCCGTGAGATTCAAGTCGCATCGAGAGACGAAGACATTCTCGAGGAGTTCGATTTTAACCTTCATGACGAAGGGTTGTCAGTTTCGCATGTTAATGCAGAATAAAGGAATGCTCCATATTCGCCGCTTCATATACACCTCACCAACCGTCACAGTCTTAAATTATAATAGTTATTTCCCAGTGAATGAAGTTTTTCCTCAACGGGGAAGCGAATCCAGCATTGATACTTTCCATCAATAATTCTTCGTCAATATAGTAATAGTAGTAGTATTTGTCTCTAAACAAATAGCTCTTTTTGTAAACAAAAAGGAAGGAAAAGACACAGGTCATGAACGCATTGTTGGGAAAGCTTTGGTCACCGTTTTCTTGTCAACAACAAAATGTACCCACAGCTTGCGTACGCCAAGCTTTTATACGATATGAAAATCCGTATAACAATGGAGATTATATAATATCGTTTCATACAGCTATGTATACTACGTCCTTTTCTCTTATCCAACTATATTACGATTATACTTATATGCATTTATTCAAATACTTTTCAATTTAAATAGTTTTATGGAAGAGGCGTGACGTTGTGTCCAGACGTTGATGTTTGGGAAATCCGATTCATAATATCAGTTTTATCCAGAAAAACAATAACAACAATTAATGCACGGCATATTTAAAAAATACTCCATTATCCATTTAAGCTAAAGGTTCACGACTGAGACATAAAAGAAGTCTCAGCGTTGTAACATGCCAACACTAAAGCTGAATATTCTCTAAGCCTCAAACGGCCATCGTAGGGAAAGTGTTGAATTCTCAAATCTGATTTTCGCGTGTGACGCGTTTACATGTTTCAGTGGGGGTGGAACACACTGGTACCATTGTTGTATAACTCGGAACGCTACCTGTAAATTAGAAGTGTTTAGATAGATGGATATTCCATAGGCAAAGAAAAAATATAAGCAGATTATCTTTTTTTTTTTCCTTTTTTTTTTATCAGTGATAGTTGCTGCTGTCATGCGATTTAGTTTGACGAGATCTTTTTTTTTTTTTTTCCGACGCTTGTCTCGTTGGTGGCAGTGGCGATGATTCTGCTGTTGATGATGATGATTTACGACCAGTTTTTTTTTTATTTTTACGCCACTGGAGTTTAGTACCACCCGATTTTTCCACTCGTATCAAATAAAATAAAAAAAAGAAAGAAAAAAAAAGGTAAAAAAGAAACCGAGTGTCAATTTCAGAAGCAGTTTTTCAAACACCAGCTACAAAAACTCGACGTCGGAAGCGACGGAACAAACAGATAGACATTGAACCAGAAAATCCGAGAAGGAAGTTCTATTTTCATGTTGTTCTTTCCTTTGTTGGATTGTGAAGTTTCTGGTGGCATAAAACTTACGTAATTTCGAAAAAAACAAGAAAAAAAAAACTTTTTGTTGCATAATTTAAAAGAAACAAAAAGAACATTTTTGATGTCTCTTCCTGTGGAAAGTGCGCCTGTTTATTCACTCAATAATTATGACAGCACTGCCGTCACCAACAACAAAGGTAATGTCTATTTCTGATATTCTTCTGTCGTGGATCTTATTTATGTCTGAAAGTATGATAAACATTGTCTCTGTTGTTCATAATTGGAAAAAGAAATTACACTCTATATATATATATATATATACATATATAAGAGACGGGATTTCTATCATTTAATGTGTGTGGTGTGATTTTTCCAATAAAGGTCACGATGGATCTATTAAGGACTCATTAATGTCATTATCAGTGAAGAAATCAAATTAAATGCATTTTGAGAATTTCATATTTTTGAGCAACGTACGTTTTTTTAAGACATTCGGTTCTCTAGCTTACGGGTTCTAAACTTGTGCTCCCTCAGGACTCATTGTGCACTTGCCAGGGACTCCGCGGCTGCTTCAGGACGGTAAAATAAATCTGTAAATTTGATTAATAAATAAAAATATGACTATGGGGAGCTCCCCCTTAAAAATTATGGGCTAAAATTCGTCAGAAAAGGTTGAGAACTTCGCTGCTCTAGCTCTGTGCTGCGGTGCTTCTTGACTGCCGCGCCACGGCTCGGTACCGAACTTTAACATTGGTCATACCGGGCCGCATAATTCTCTGTCTTAATCTTCCCCATCTAATGCGCAAATTTAATATTCCCGGAATTTTTTATCAGCCGAATGGGGAGGTTCACTGCCATACGGACCATACTGCCAGGGATACCCTTACCAAACGCGGGACTCAGTGTAAAAATGATAGCAGAGGTGTCTTGAAATTTTCATCCACCCCCCCCCCCCCCCAGAAAAAAAAAATAATTTTTGTAACCTCTTTATCCCGATTTTACATTTTGTGTGGGGAGGGAAATCGGCATCCGAAAATTCATTTGGACGGAAATGCTGGAAAATGTCCGTTCAAGGAAATACGAATAGACAATTAAATGCAAATTAACAAAAACCTTATTAAATTTCGAGTTGATGAAAATTCAGATCTAAAAAAAACATGAAAGAAGTAATTTTTAAGCTAATGAAAATTTGGATCTACCGAAGGAAGTAGCCTCAGAGAACTAATGAAAATTTAAAGTCGATGAATCAAAAATAAGAAAAATTCTAGCACTGACGAAAATTCACAATTGATGAAAAAAAAATTAGGTTGAACTCTGGGAATTCAAGCTGATGCATAAGGTAGCGAGCAGAGTGTCATCTTTTCGCATGGGACCACGCGGGCAAAGCTAGAAGGCCTCAACTGCCGAAGGGGCTCTCACCATGATAATGAGATATCTTAGTGGTTCCCAGATAATTTAGTCGTGAACACCCCGAAAATCTCTGTGTCTGTCCTGGAACCCCCGCTCATTCATAGCAGCAGAAATAACAGATATCTATCAAAGAGAATGTTCTCGAACAATGGAGGACTTCCTATCCAGTACTAGTAAATGCGATGCGATAGCAATGCAATCTACCGGACTGCATAAGAAATAAAACAATGTATCATACTAGTATCGAGAGATGCTGCCGTAATTGCAATATAATCAGATCATGAAACAATATTATTACTGCAGTCTACCAACGTTGCAGCACTGCTTTTGCACGTTAATTTAATTAAAATTTTTCTTTTAAATAATTTATCAATTTTTTTTAACGCGGCATTAATTTTCTTTATCGTAACTCTATAATTATACCATGGACCCCCCCCCCCAATAAGAAAGCCATTGACCCCTGGGAGTCCAGGCACCCCATTCGGGAACAGCTGAGATATCTTATTATAATTTTCTAGAGTAAGTGTGTTTAATTGTAAGAAGTTACTTCTAGCCGTCTGGGGTGCCCCAGAAAAATTACTTTACGCGGAGGGCCTATAATGCTGTTAAAACGACCCTGTTTGTGCCATGTACCTGCAACTTGTTGCTCGTGAGTACCAGTGCACTAAAACCGTAGATACCAGTCGGATCTGGTATCCCGAAGTCTGAATCAGGATGGGATGCCGAAATCAATCTTGATTCGCTCAAAATTACGGATAAGTGAGTGTCAGCAACCAAAATGCGTTCTTGTTCAGGATTGCCGAGTGCATTTTTGTTTCTAGTTGCGGCTCTGGTGCTCACTGAATCATCCAAGATTACTCGACTTTAATGGCTGATTTCATACTCACGGAATATGTATAGATTTCCGGATAAAATACCCAGTTTACATTAAAAATGTACATTATGAGGATTTTAGTTTGCTCATATGTCAGATGGGCATACGCGGTGCTTGTGACTAAAAAAGGGTTGAGGATCTTCACATATGCATGATGTCCTGTAAGTTCTAATGCTGCCTTTATATCATGAACCGCCAGTCGTAGAGAGATGATTCCAATTTAAAAATAGAGGCTGAAAAGGCATTCAAAAACTACCCTGTACCAGTTTTGAGAGTGAAAATACAGTGTGTGTCACCAAATAAAAAAATCTAAATTTTTATACTATCCTCTTGTTTTATAACTTTCAATAAGAAACTTATTGCCTTGTATTTTCTGGATAAAGAAAAAAGAAAACGTGCTTTCAACTGCAATATTCACTGAGATATTTCAATTCAGAAATCGGAGAAAATTTGGGAAATAACAGCAAAACTAACGGATAACCTTCCCTTCCTAACTTTTCTCCGATTTTTGAATACGAGTAGCTCTGCGAATATTGCAGTTAAAAACATTGGATCTCTTCAGTGGGACTCTGAAAAGAGGGCAACAACTTTCTAATTAGAAGTTAGGTGATAGGGGGACCGTATAAAAATTTGAATTTTTTTTTATTTTGTGATATACATACTGTATTTTCACTCTCACAACTGGTGCAGAGCAATTTTTGAACACATTTCGAGCATTTGTAAAATTAAAACCATGCTTCTACGACAAACTGTGATAAAGGTCGCATTAGCACTTACAGGACTCCCTGTATAGTCATTTCATTAGAAGAAAATTACCCATAAGGCTTCAATCCACTCAGCATGATACTAGCTCTTGAACGCTCTTGTATTCGGTCAGGTAGTCCATCAATACCTCGCTAGTACGAAATCAAACACAGGTGTTTCCGATGCGCACCGCGGTGCACGCGAGCAACAGACCGAAGACGCCGGCTCTAAAATGCAACACATATGTTAGGTAATATAAGTAAACACTCAATTTTATGGAAAACATTTACTGAAGATTTTTTTGATTAACTTTTGGCGATGAAGTGTTTACCGTAATCATTAGTGTATAAAGCATTTTTCACGTTCATTAACGTATTAAACGTGTACAGTCAGTCCTGTGTTGTCTGTGCGTGCGAGAGAGAGAGGGGGGTATTCTTTTTGCTATATTAAAAACTTTGTTTGGAAGCATTTTTGCAAGTTCAGGCGAGGGAGCTTTCCGACAGAGTTTCAATATTTGCAGAGGAGAATGTTTTTCTCGGCTGATCTTTATTTTAACACCTGCTGAGATACTATTTCAATGTCGAGAGTAAACGGGAGGTTTTTCCTTCAAAAAAAGGAATGCGATTCTCGCAACTGTAGACAGTCTCTGCAGACTTTCATTTTGAATCCCATGTTGCGTAAATACGATTGTATAGAATTATAAATTATATGTGGAGGGAAAATGATCTAAAATATTGATTAAATGTCACCTTCCTATCTATAAACTGTTTTGATAAATTCAAGAGTACAAGAAGCATAAATTAAACTTAAAAAAGATTTTTTGGATTAAATTTCAATTTTTGTAGCAATAAATACTAACTACTTACGATAATTTAGATTAACAGCCCGACAAAACTGCTGCTAAAGTCTACTAAGCTGCACATGTATTTTGTAAATTCCTCAGAAGAATTTCTAATGAATTGGTGTACGCTGGATTAGGGCCATTCCCAAGAGCATCCTGGGTCCCTCGGGTAAAGTGATTTATCTTCGGCCCCTATACCTGGCGAGACATTTACTTTCGAAAATTTCGTCTAGATCTCATTTTCACGAGCCCCACCTCTGCACTTGAGGCACCCGGCTATGCCCGGGTGGGCCCGTGAGTTAAGACGGAACTGTGCTAGATGTATAGATAGGAGTCTATGTATTATATAATAAGTAGCCAAATCTTCTATTGGCGTCTCAATACCTACGTTTAAAAAATATTTATGTACGTGTGGGTTCCAGTAACAGCCTCGTAACCACCAACGGCTCCGCATGAATTAAACCAAACCAAAGTCTTTCAAACGTATTTGTCTTCTCAGAAAAATAAAAAACCCTCCCTTCTCTACTAAGTCAACACATGGGGATCCCCTGTTGTGTCAGTAGTGTTTCTATAGCTCGTTACATCGCCTCCCAAGGTAGGATATCACCCATATTGCGAAACACTGATCTAGAGATTGGGAACACAGTTGGCTCAACTCATTCATGATTGTCTCACGCATGCGTATTATGTGTTTGGAAAGTGCTGTCACCTGCCTTCAGAATAGGAAGTGAAAGTGGCGGGTTCCTGAGTTTTTTGTGTTTTGTTATTACTGCATCGTGATCGTTTCTACCTATGAACGTGAAATTGATACTGCTGAGCAAAGCATCAGACAAACATGAGTCCACATCTCCTTTATCTTTGGGATTGCAAGTAGGCATTAATCCATACTTTTTGATAATTCATTTAAAAGAGTATGTAAAAAAATAATCTCGTGTGTTTCATTTTTTTTCATATTTAAATTTTTACAGAGTTAATTTATTCTAATCTTCGAGCTTTCTCTTGGGCAGACGACTCTAGGACTATATTTCAGTGCTGCGTAGTTCCTTAGTGCCCCGCCTGTTCCTTTACCAGCCTTTTAATGAGCTTAGCTTTTATTGGTATCATTATTTATTTACTTTGTATACAGACCTATGAAAGGCCAAAGAGCTCTGACTTCACTAGGTGCATAATACGAACAACCAATGAAATTGGAAAGAAAAAAGGCGGGGAAATCAGTAATCATTAAAAAAAAATTAATTAACACACGAACATGTGGGGGGGGGGGAATGCATAAAAGATAGCACTAATAAATACAGTCGAATCCCGTTTTAACGAATACCGTTATAGCGAAAATCTCGTTTTAACGAACACTTTTCTAATCCCCCAAATAAGTTTACATAGGAACAAAGCTAGGTAACCTGGAATTCCGTTATAACGAAATTTCGATTTAACGAAGTGATTCCTCCGGTCTCTTGGCGTTCGTTATGACGGGATTCGACTGTATGTTTAAAAAAAAAATCCCCGAGTACATAACAAACAATAAAATAAACATGTATATACAAATAAAATTCAATGTATAATAAAATAAAATAAAAAAAGTTTAAATTCGGGTCTACTTGTAGGAAAACACTATGAATTGAGTCGCTGTGGTGGTCGAGTGGTTATAGTGACGGACTCGCGATGCGAGGATCCGGGTTCGAACCCCACAGTGGTGGTCGGCTGAAGTTGGTTTTCTGTGGTTCCCAACTTCAAGGCGCAAATGCGAGCCGATCTCCCCGTTAAAAAGTCTCGCCACAGAGAGCAACAGTCCTACAACGATAAATCATTCAATCATAACACTTAACTCATAGTTAGAAAAACTGGTGGCAGATGGCAGCACTACACATAACAAGCATTACAGAGAAACAAAAAAATTCACGTCAGGTTTCACTACACGTACACGCACATTCCCGCATGTACCGATTCGTTGGGGGTTCTGCGGGCGGGCATGTGTGGTGTAGCAGTAGTAGGTTGGGTCTCCAAAATATAAATAAATAAATAAATATGGCTCGGGGATCCATGATGTTCTTAAGTCAGCCACCTCGTTGGGCAATTTGCCTGCTGTGGCGTTGTATTTGAATGTCAAATTATGATGAATATCAACATCTACGATTTAATTTGAGCGAATTATTCATCGATATCCTGAAAAATTTAATGATCTTAAAAAAAAAACCCACATATAAATGCCGTTCATAAATGTCCGTAGGTTCGTTTTCAGCTATTTTTCGGCTCTCCACATTTTACGTATATTTATGCGACTTCGATAAAACGCAAGAAACGTATTTTTGATCATAGACTTCTCTTTTTCTGCGGTCGCTCTCCCCGGGCCTGGCCGAGTCAATGCCTCCTACATATAGGAGAACCTCTCTAGGAGGTAATGCGTGAGTCCGGCACTGGAAGTCTATACTTGGTGACTAGCGAAAAATCTTTTCCAAGGGCAGGGCCGTCATTTCAACTTTTCCGGGGGGGGGGGGGCAAAGAACATGTATTCAATGCATGTATATATACACAAATATAAATGTATATATCATTTTTAGTGTGTTTTAGTAGCCGCAGTGTGGGCAGTTGAAGTTGGTTTTCTGTGGTTCTCAACTTGAGGAGCAAATGCGAGCCGATCTCCCCATTGAAAAGTCTCGCCACAGAGAGCAACAGGCCTACACACAACGATACAATTATTCAATCATTGCACTTCACTCTTAGTTAGGAAAAAAACTGGTGGCAGATGGCAGCACTACACATAGTGAGCCGATCTCCCCTTTAAAAAGTCTCGCCACAGAGAGCAACAGACCTACAAACAGTACAAATGCAATTCAATCATAACACATCACTCACTTCACTTCTGAAATATAGATGGCAGCACTAAAAATCAAACACAACACTACATACGCATTCAGACTGTTAGGTACACGCACAGTTACACTTCCGGCACAGCTCATCACTAGGTAGTAAATCGCCCATAGATGGTGATAGACCTGAGTTGTGCTCGGTTTGAAAGAAAGAAAGAAAGCACTACACCTAACAAGCGTTACACAGAAACAAACTTCACGTCAGGTTTCACTATACGTACACGCATATTTCAAGCTTGTACCAATTCGTTAGAGGTTCCGCAGAGGAATATGAACGAGGTGCATGTATGGTTTAGTAGTGTATTTTCTAAAGCATATGCGAAAGGTGCAATCACACGAGTCTGCAAGAAAGAAAAAGGAACTACAAATATTTTTCCGTACTAAGAATGCCGAAATTTTTTCTTTTTAACAAAACAAATGGTTTTTTTTTTCTTTAACTTTCTGTGTTGCATGAATTTGATTGATTTCGAAATCCCGATAATGTGATAAGGAAAGCTTATATATGAATCACCCGAGCATTCATTTTTTTGAATTTCAAATTCATTTTTCGAAATGTTTTTGCATTTTATACAAAAAAAGAAAAAAAATGCATAAAAATGCAAAGAAAAAAACATAAATGTCGGAAAATCGTTACGTTTTTTTTTTTTTTCAAATTTTCTATGCAGGGTATATTCATATCCACATGCAATTTTCTCCAGAATTTTACTGCTAAATTTTATGTCATAAATCACACTTTTCCCGGAATCACTTTCTTTCTCTTACAAGCCATCTTAAAAAACCCACGAAAGTTCAACTTTAAATGCTGCCCTCTGATGAAAGCTCCCAAAAGTTCATATATTATATTCACCATATTTCTAACTCGGAACTTACACAATCCTTTAAGTCAAAGCTGAACTCCGTG
This sequence comes from Pholcus phalangioides, assembly GCF_987345545.1. Classification (NCBI taxonomy): domain Eukaryota; kingdom Metazoa; phylum Arthropoda; class Arachnida; order Araneae; family Pholcidae; genus Pholcus; species Pholcus phalangioides. The sequence goes on from NW_028301601.1 coordinate 55,341,814, forward strand.
AAGTCCAGGTTGAGAAAATCTACAATAAGGAAAAGCACCCACACACTTGTGTGAGGCACCGACAAACCAGTCACGACGCAGGCTCTGTCCCTCCAGGGATTGTGTGTGGCACCAGCACAGAGTTAGAATAATATCTTTAGTCTATGGGCACCAATGTCTGAAAGGGATAAAGCAAAAAAAAAAAAAAGGTTCGGTCTTTCTGTTACAAGGACGATTTTTTATGATCTCGTTTTCGAAAACTGCGTATTTTTCTGACGGATCTCTTGCGAATACGTGAGGATCACGTTATTGAAAAAAAAAATAGTAATAACTACATATATATATATATATATACAACTATCGCAGATGGATTCAAAATTATTTCTTGCACCTGGCCCTCTGAAATGGCTGTTTCAAGCGATAAATCTACATAATGTCATTTCTGCCTGCCAATCAGGCGCCAAATCGCACGTGCTTCCTTACGAATCTGCGTAAACCTAGGAACGGTCTACTAAAATGGTTAAGTTAGCACGTGTAATCCACATGGTCGACAGGATCATCTGAAGAGCAACATGGGCCTCCGGGACAAAAGATTTTTCTGAGGCCCTACCAGGCCAGGCAAATTTTCATGCATACTCCTCGAAAATTTCAACTATATCTCATTTTTGTGAGGCCCGGGTGCGCCCCATGCATTAAGACGGCACTGATGGGTGTACTTGGCATATCCGATGTGTGTGACCTCACCGCATTGTGCTAACCCTTCAAGCGGCATTGACCACGACCACCTAGATAACCGTCCACAGGTTATATAGGAGGTCGTGCATTGACTAGATATCCAATATAGATATCTAGATATTGAAATTTTATTTCCTAATTTAACACTTTTCTTACGACTCCCCACTCCCACTTTGAAATCAGAAGAAAGTCTATTTGCTTTATTGGAAAAGATATGGCTTTTATGGGGGAAGGGTTAGTAATTTCTGCTATGCCGCTGAAAGGACTGAAGAAGCATATATGCCGCAATTAAAAATACGCATTTTGTGCCATCTTGAGCAAACCTGTATTGCAGATCACTGCAAAACTATTTTTTGCGCCGGACCACAAAATGACTGAAATGTTGGCTCAACCGCAAGTACCTATAATTCTAAACATTATAACCAAACTGATTTCCAGACTTCGCAATAGAGGGTTTTCCCGTAAGGATAACATCACATTTAGAGTTTGGTGTGATCTCATCAAAAAGGAAATGCTGTGCTCGAAGTTCTAGTTTCTAATGGCACTATCAAATTCAAACATTTAACCATCTTAACTTCAGAGTATGGGAGACAGATGGCAGCACCAGCAAGAGAGCGAAACAGGCACAACTCTGACAATATAAATACGTCAGGGCCAAAATTGCACTTAGAACACGCATACATTCTTGCATGTGCCAATTCGTTAGAAATTCCCAAGAGATACGAGGTGCATGTATGGTTTAGTGGTAGTAGCGGCATTATCACGATATCATTGTGCGTGATGAAGCTAAATGAATGAATGGCAGCAGGCGCGGCTTACCATGATTAATCGCTGCCGACAAAATGGGTAAATATGTACTACCAGTCAGACAGTTGTAAGGCGGCAGCTCCAGCTGACAGCACAATCCACGCCGTGCGTACGTGACAATGACGGAAGGAGGAGAAAGAGAGAGAGAAAAGGTGGGAAGAGAGAAACACACAAGAGAAAACGTCCTTAATTCGAGTTTTATTTCGAGCAGTCAACGAACGACCTCTAGTAGCTCTCGTGGGTAAGACAGAATCTGTAATAAAAATGAGCTTTTCTGATCCTTTTCCGCGTCACTCTATCTCGAGGAGCCTACAGATACTGGTGTGTCGCTCCATCATCAGAGACATCGTCAAAGAAAAGAGGGCGCACAGCTGGCTAGACTCGAAACCGAGACATGTTGATGTTTTCAGGTAAGGAGATCAGTTTGCCAGACAGTTTGGTCCTGAAATTGAAAAAGTTTGAGTTTTGAGAGTGAAGTTTATTTTTGAGACGACTCTGAAAAATGACTTGTGTGGACAGACGTACACGTTACTGGTGTCGGTCGCTTGTCACGGATAACAATATTCTACACAGGAATGCTTATGAGTTATAAAAATTACGTCAATATTATGTCATAAAACCTAATTGATAAATCATAATTTTACAGCATTTAATGTGTGATTTGTATAATAAAGTAAATGAAAATGTGGGTCCTTTGACCCCCCCCCCCCCAACAAAGTAAATATTTTGAATTTTTATTCATTATATTTAGATAATTTTTCAAATTTCACTTGACATGACTTGACTTGTCCTTAGAGGAGGTATAATTTTTTTTTAAATAATTATATTCCTTTTCTGAAGATTTGCCTTCTATCAGTTCAAGTATGTTTGTGCCATTTTGAGTTTCGGTGACATCACGTGCTTTTTTGAGCAATCTGATTGGCTAGTCGAGGAAAAAAAACACACATTTTTTAATGGATATATTTTTTCAATACATAAAGGTTTATTTGAGGACACTGCATGTATACATTTAGCATAATGATTAGAGAAGATAAAATACAAGTTTCGGGAAATCGGAAGACGGTGTTCAAATCCCGTCCAGGTCGTCACTGTTCACTGATACTGATTGAGCTTGTTCTCATGTTTGCATTAGCGCTTTCTTATTTCGGCAATGGTGAGCCCAAAGAGCTTTAATTGTGGGGCTTCATTTTCGAGCATGTTTCATCCCCCCACCCCACCCAGCGTGCAACAGTGGGCGGAGTCAGCTATTAGTAACGTTTTGATACTACAGGTAGAAGGAGAGAGACATGTCCAAAAATATAACTTCTCTTTTGCGCGTCTTTCGGGTAGTTTTGGAATATGTGTACAATGATATCAAAAGAGTATTTCTCTCATTCTTGGGGTTTTTTTTCTTTTCATATTATTGTCCTCGGAGTTGGGGAGGAAGGCACTCTCACCTGTACAAAACCGAAAAAGTCTTAAAAAAGATCCGGCATTTTACAGAGGGTTTGGTTGTTTCCACTGTGCCAGTTATAATGCGGATCAGTGAAATTTATAATACCACTTAAAGGGTTAAATATTCTTTTAATGGTACGGCACTTATCACTTGGTTATTCCCAATATCCATATTTTCTTGGCGACAAAAACAATTCTACCGGTGACACGCAAAATAAACATGGAGCTTCTGAAAATAACTGCCAACGATGTTGAATACAGAAACGCTTATTCACAATAAATAGCATTCTGTCCAGTTGATAAGAATTTACCGACCAAAAGCAAATAAAGAACCACCGAATGTATGCGGCAGAAGCATATGAAGCCCGTGCCCCCTACCAGAAACGATCAGAAATGCAAAATATATTTGTAAAAAAAAAATAAAATATTGAAAGAAAATACCAATGTGTGTGTGTGCTGTTTTAATCAATTTTTATTGATTTACTTTATATAGAATGGTTTCTTTTTTAAGGTTAGCGGCTCAAATTATTCTGCCGGAGACTCTTTCTATGTATTAGCTATTCAGTGGTCTGCATGCTCCGGTTTGAAGGGAGGGGAAAGAAAACACAACAAAAATGAAGAGAAGATCGGCGAAACGCGCGGAGAAGATTTGTCTCCTACAGAAGTCGGCCACTTACGCCCCGACGTAAAACGCTGTCGTGAGGTATATTGCGCTCTGTAAGGAAACAGTCGTACTTTCTTTCTTTCAAACAGAGTCGAACTGTTTTTCTTATTGGTGAGTGAACGGCGTGTCACGCTGGGCGATTCACGTTGCACGTGGTGTTAAAAATCTGTCCCCAAGAAAACCCAGCTTAACCGATGAAGTGAAACGAGAATCGATCTTGTATTTCAAGGACACCCACACGAAATTCTAAACAATCCGGTGACCACCCCTGGAGTACACAACGCAGTACCCCCTTTTCCTTTGAGCCAAGATTTTGGTGTATTTTTTGCAGTAAAAATGCCCCCTCCCCCACCCCGAAGAAAAATATAGAACCCCCCTCTCAGGGAAATACTCCGTCGCCTATGTCGACAATGAAACACGAACGATAAACCAGGGCATGACACATCCCAGGCGCCAGGTCACCATGGTGACTAGAAAATCGGTATTGGCACCCAGGGGCGTACTCAGGACTCACCTTTGGAGGGGGACTTGAGACAAAAATTTTCTTTCCGAGAAGATTTACGTTACCCCCCTTCACAAAACATTTAAATTAACAGAAATTGATTAATATAGCATATAAAGGGTATTTTCTTTCGACATTTCAATTCTTTTCGCCGAAATATTACTTTTTTAAATAATTTTTGGTCGGCTTGGGTGTGGGGGCATGGGTACCCTGAGCACCCTCCTGCATACGCCTCTGTTGGCACCTAAAATATTCTATATGTGATTGCAAAATCAGTCTAAGAACGAAACAAAATTTCCCGATTTCATCACGTCTTTCAACGCAGAAAGAATTATCGAGCCCCAGAAAAGTCGCAAAAAACATGGTTCAGGACTGTTTTTAATTATAAAAAAAAAGCCATGCGTGACTCCTAAGAAATTTGGTTGGCCCCTAGATATGTTTTTGATTTGTCAAGCCCTGCAATACAATACAGTACAAATTAACGTCCTCTTTGTCTGTCATGGGCTTTAGGACGAGAAATCAATCCCTTCGATAAACACGTTTGAATTTCTAATCGAGACGGGCTTGACTGTCTGCACGGCTTTGACCACGCGTGTCTGTGATTGTGTTTGTGGTTTCTTCTTTTTATCTCTTTCTAATCTACATATATTGACTGCTTTTTTTCCTTTCTTCTTTTTGTCAAATAGGGCGAAATAATCCGGATCCCGAGCGGACGCATATCCTACAATCCGCATCTCCGAACGAGTCCACTAGATGGCGCTCGATCACCGGTATCGAAAGTGACCACCAGTGGCAAGATCAGTGGCGTAACGATGAGGAAATCAACAGATCGGCATCACCTGGTTGGCGTAAGAAGGTGACAGCAGCGAGTTCCAGGGGCGATACGCAATCGGCGGAGAATGTCGCGGCGACGAACAGCTACGCTTATTATAATACCCAATTCGTCACGAGTGACGAGGCCGCCCTCAGCCCTCTGTCGTCGGACAGCAACAAAAGGTCACAGACGTCGTCGCCTCTTGTGGACGGCGAGAGCAAACTGAACGGAGCAGCTGGCGTTGTTATGAAAAGGAAAAATGAAGAGCACCATCTCGAGAGGAAAAGATTCCTGACCCCCAACGACGAGCACCTCCACAGCGTCAACATCGACGGCAAGAAAATAGCTTCCTCGTCATCGGCGGCCGCGATCATCCTGCCGTCCGACGATTTCGCCACATCGCACCAAGAGCGTTACGGTCTACTACCGCCGGAGAGCTTCACGCGGAAAGTTCGTAAAATTAACTCCTCTCTTTGGAATAAATAAAACGTAGTCCTATATAATTGATTGTTGTTATTATTAGGGCTGTCGGATTTTTATGACGTCATATTTTGGGCATTTTTGAAGCTGTTGGGATCTTCTTAGCACTGGTGGTAAGCTCTGTGGGATCATGTGGGCAGTCATTGTGATGGACTGGTATCATGAGGACCTGGATTCAAATTCCACTGGTGGTGAGCTGAAGTTGGTTTCCCAGCTTCAGGCGCAAATGTGAATAGAGTCTCCTTGTTAAGAAGTCTCGCAGCAGATCCTAGAGTCACTGCTGCAACCAATAGCGAAAATTGGCGCTGTCACGTGCAGCAAGTACCTATTTTGGCACCTCCCCTCATAATTTCGAACGAACAAAAAGCAAAAACTTTGGTCCGTTGCTGGGGCACCAGATCACTGCCTCCCATTGTCTAAAACTACAAATATTTAACCATTATACCTCACACACAATTTGAAATAAAGATGGCAGTACTGACTTCATGGCCGCTGTAGTCGTCATAGTGATGACTTACATTGTGAGGACCCAGGTTGAAACCACACCGTCACCACAGTGGTGGTTGGCTGAAGTTAGTTTCCTGTGGTTCCCGATTTCGAGGCATGAATTCAGGTGAATCTCCCTGTTAAAATGTCTAGTCACAGGAACCAACAGGCCTAGAATGATAGTTAGTCAATCATTACACTTCACTCGTAGTTAGACAAACTGATTGCGGCACAACATACACACAATAAACATTACACAGAGACAAACTTCATGTCAGGTTCATAACACGTACAGACACATTCCAGCATGTACCAATTCGTTAGAGGTTTCACAGAGAAATATGGACGAGGTGCATGTGTGGTTTAGTAATACTAACTTTACGCTGCACTTTAGATATGCACTCAGAGGGTTGAGTATATTGGATGTCAGTCAGGTAATTGCATAGACATACTTTTGGCACAACTCTGAAAGGCGGTAAAATGATAGTAAATTCCCCTAGTGACGTAGACCGTAGGTGTGCTTAGTTTAAAAGAAGATTGACCAATGGTACTGTGTTTGCATCATATTTTGTGAAATATGTTTTAAGTTCCAGCACGAAACTGATTCAACGTGCAGCTACATTGGAATTCAGTTTGAGAAGCAATAAGATTGCAGAGTCTGCTTTATGACAAGCTTTCTTCAAATATTGCTCCATCTGGTAACTTTTCCCGAATTTTTATAAAAACCTTTATAAATAAGTTTCTTCAATTATTTCTTAGAAGAAATTGAACAATAGCCCTTTTTTGTATCATAAAGATCCGAGCCCTAGTTATTATATAATATAGTTGAAAATATAATAGGCCTATTCTTGGAGTATAGTAAAACCTATTGTGTGTGTGACTTTGACTTTAACCTCTAGAGCAGACATCTTTAACCCGTTGCTCTCTGAAGCACCTAGCGTGCCCTATGCTTGTTTCAGATTTCATGCTCACAAGCACTTGAGCAATGTTCCAATTGAACACCTTGTACTTATTGCATTCAAGAACTGAAATCATCCTTATTTCATGCATTTGTATGTCAAACTCGCAGTAAGGGTGCTTTTTAATGATGGGTACTGGCAGTGCTTGCAACTAGAAAAAAAGGTTGAAGACCTCTGCTCTAGAGGCCGTGGCTTGAGTAGTGAAAGATCTCTCACTAAAAATATGTTGCAGTGATCATCAGAATCACAGTGAATTTATGAAATCACTTTGTTAAATCATAAAAATGATAAAAAAAAGACATGCTTGTTCTCAATGGGGGAGTTTTTTTAAAAGCATTAAAACGCCAAACTTTGTGTAATGTACCCCACATTATTAATGGTGTTATCAATAGAAAGAAGAAACAAAAACCATCCTAATCGTATAAAAAAGAAACTCAAATCAGATAGTGTTATCAATCATTTCTAGGAATGAAATTTTCCCCTCCAACATTATTTTCTCGTAACTTAGGCTGTAGGTTCCATTTTGAATAGGACTAGCTGTGCTTCTGCTCTTAAGGTTTGGATAATTTTGATTTGAGTGTAGTAGTGCTCAAAACAGAATCTGTTCATAAGTTGGGAAGTGGCTGAATATTACTATGTGTTAATTTATGTTTGTTTTTAATTCAATAAAAGTACATTTAAAATATATTCGGATAAATTTTGATGTATTCAATGTATTTCTTTCAGGTGAGAAAGAACTTCAAGTCGAACTGTGATTGCAGCTTATCGTGCTTTGTGACATTTATTAAGTCTGTACTTCCTGTAGTGTCATGGCTGCCGAATTACAAAGCACAATACATATTGCCCGACGTGATTGCTGGATTTACCATATCGATTCTGCACATTCCTCAAGGTATTTGAAGTCATGAGTTATTGTATTGTTTTACGTAGATATATCCTTCCCTTTGTATATAGGAAGTTTGTTCAAAAAGTATCTGACCATAATTTTTTTAATATGAACCAATGAGGCTACGGTGACGTGGTTTAGTACATGTATGTAGGCGGATCCTAAGTGCCTATGCTTGAATTTTTACCTGCCTACATAAGCTGCCAGTTGTCAGCAGACTGCCAGTGAGTGAGTAAGTGTAAGTGAATGCTGTCTCATTTTCATTTTCGGCAAAATGGCACAAAAAACATGAACAATGCTACTGCATCAAATTTTGTGCGAAGCTTGGCGATTCCCAAGTCGAAATAATCCACAAGATATAACAGATCTTGGTTCGGAGATGAAAAAATGGTCAGCACACCGATAAAGGACCTACAACTGCTTCAAAGATGGCTAGACATCAATGGGGGAGTGAAGCACATTCTAGTAAGCCCTCAACATTCAGAAATGTGATTGTTATTAATGAAGTGAGGACACTGGTGATGCAAGATCATGAAATCATGATCACAGAACTTGCAGACGAGGCGAGCATTAGCATTGGATCCTTTCATTCTATTTTGACTAACGATTTGGTCTTCAGAAGATGCAATGCCAAAGTCATGCTGACCGTCTTCTTTGACTACAGTGGCGTGGTTCATCACAAGTATGCACTGCACAGCACAGCCATCACCAAGGAGTACTACCAAGATGTTCTGCATTGCAATTAGCAGCTTTATTATAATTAATGCAGTAACGTTAAAGTTTTTCCTGTCATTTTGTCAAAAATGATAATTTGACTCCGCTCAGTTTTTCACTCATCTGCAGTCTGCCGGTGATTGACAGCATTTCTAGGCGAGAAAACAGTTCAGGCAAGTGCACAAGGATTGTCTACATACATGCACCAAACCCACGCCTTCATATGTTCATGCTCGAAAAATTAATGGTCGGATACTTTTCAAACAAACCTCGTATATGTACACCACAAACAAAAATCCAAGGGAGACAAAGTGTTAAGTGAATATCGTGCAATAGTTTTGGAACTAATTAACGCATTTAAAAAGGTGATGTGTAACCCAGTTACAGACTGCGAGAATGAAAGAGTGAAACAAGATAAGACCAAAGTGATAGAGGTAGCACAAATTATTATTTGGAATGACAAAAAGTGTTGACTAAAAATCATGTGATATGTTTATTAGTTATATCACCTATAATAACTGATTTGAGAAGAGCAAAAATGAAAGTCAAGTTAAGCAAACTAATGAATAAAACAAAAGGCAATGCCACCATTAAGATTGGGTGGATTGAAATCTCAGTTTGGAGTAACAAAAGTGACTGGTAAAAATCATATTTTTCCCCAAAGCTAATGAAGCTACTTAAACATTTAGACTACTGGGCGAGAGAGTAATATCCAGTGCATGGTTTCATTTTATAAACCAGCTCCTCGTGCGTGAGTAGATAGCATGAATAAAACCTTTTTCAAAAAAGGAATGGTGAATTCTCATGAAAGTAGTTAAAGTAGTATTTTGATTGGAAAGAGCAAAGATAGATTCTGTAACAAAATAAAGTCAAAAGCCTATGGTAGTGATGGGCAAATTACGACCTGTGGGTCAGGTGCAGCCCATTTCAAGGTTCTATCTGGCCGTCACAGATTTTAAAATAATAGTATAGGAATGGATGATTTTATCCTGGCCCACTAAATATCTAATCAAGAGACAGTATTGTGCCAAGGTGAACTTGGGAAGAAAAATTTGTTCTCTCCACCTTTCCCTTTCTCCACCTCTCCTTTTTTCCAAATCCAGAATCGTGTAAACCGGACAAGAAAGAAAGTCTCTTGATTTGCGTATCGTGGGCCGAAAAAATCATTTATCTCTACAGTCACCACCCAGTAGCCAATCAGTTAGAAGGCTACAATGTCTATACTCAGTAAGTCATGATACTGTGTATGTTTTAAGGGAAGAAAGGTCATGTTTCTCTGATATAATGGTCAGTGTGTTTCCCAATTTTCAAGAAGTCTGTGGTTCAATTCCCGGTGGAGGTAACAACAAACTTTTTTTTCCAAGTTCACCTCGATATAATAATAATAATAAGTCTTGTGTGGTTTAAAAAAAAATTTCAGTTTTAGTGTTTTGAAAAAACTCATTTAAGGGAATGTTCCATGTTTTTCATGCACAAAATATAGATCTGAAAACTTGAATAGAAATTGATTTTAAAATATTTTCGTATGATATATATTTATTTATTCGCATACCCTGGCCCGGTGAATTATTTGCCATGAAAAAATATGTGCATGTACAAAAAAATGGAGCACTCCCTAGTAAATTCACAAACTTATTAAAATATACGTATTTATATTCACAGTCGTAAAAGATAAACTATTGTGTCTCGTGTCATGAAACTGTGACAGTCTTCGGAGAATACGACATATTCTGCCATTTCATTTCTGAGCATGGAAATTCCAATTATGAATCAATGTTTTAATATGTCCGGCCCGCCAAAATTCTTTTCTTTTTGCTTTTTGGCCCGCTCCTAAAAAAGTTTGTCCATCACTGGTCTATGGGATCACATTATGATCTGGTAAGATCGTGCAGTTTAGAGAAAAGAAATTCTCTCTGTGCGTTTTATCAAAACAATGTTATGATTTTGAAATTAGTAACCATATTGCTTAATAACCAGAAAAAAAAAAACAAATGAAAGCTTAAAAGGGGGTAAAGCTAAAAGCTGTGTAATAAATAGGGATAAGAATTGATCTCGGAATAAATCAAAAAGATTAACATACTTATTCCCTTTTTTATGCTACCTACAACAGCAGCTGACTTCACAAAGATGCATTTGATGCCTAAAACGAACATCTGCAGCTATGATTCTGGCATAGTTCATACAATTTTTTATGGTTTCATTGTGATGATACATACTTCTAAAAGTACTGGAGAACTGGAGAAACTGCGAGACACCCAGGTACTAGTGTAAACCAGGTACTAGTTCTAAAAGTACTAGTGTAGGCCTCTACTTTTGATGGTTTATTCGGGGAAAATTTCCTATATTTTATAATGTGTAATACAGTACAATCCCTCCCCCCCCCCCAAAAAGCCTTGAAATAGTTTTATGCTGTTTTCTTCTTTGCAGGCATGGCGTATGGAATTCTCGCTACTCTCAAGGCTGAAAATGGACTCTATGTATCTTTCTTTCCTGTGTTGATATATTTTTTGCTTGGAACATCAAGGCATGTCTCTATAGGTATAGTCCTCGTTAAATAATGAAATTGCTACATAATCAAAATTGAGCATCGAGTATTGTTACAGAATTTCAGAAGTGTTGGCTAATAAACTTGTGTGAAAAATTAAGAAAATTTGCATATTATGTTGAATTTCTAAAAAACTAGACAGATTTTAATAAAATTTGGTATGAATATACAGTTATAATAGAGAAAGAGATGTACCATACAAAAGTCATAGTACACACGTATGATTGTCAATAAAGCTCATCATTGCAGGAATGTCCAAAATCCACGTTGCGAGATAGAACCGAAAATGAGTCTAATATGGGATATGGTCTCCTCTCACAGTCAGACATGTTGCACAGCGCAACTGCATACTAGACACGAGGCAGTTGAGCAGTCCCTGTGGCAATCAGTCCCACTCCTGCAGCAATGCAGTTTTCAGTTCCAGGATGGTTCTCGGAGGGGGATGGCGAGATGCAATTGCCCTTCCAAGAGCGTCCCAGACATGTTCTATAGGGTTTAGGTCAGGAGATCTGGCTGGCCAATCCATACGCCGAATGTCCTCACTTTCCAGATAATTGTTGCCCAGGTGAGCTCAATGTGGACGAGCGTTGTCGTCTATGAGTAGGAACTGAGGGCCAACTGCACCCCTGAAAAGTTGAACATACGGCTGTAAGATCTCTCTATACCTCCTAGCAGTCACGGATCCTCTGCCAAATACATGGAGGGATGTGTAGCCGTCCAACATGATGCCTGCCCAGACCATGACATCTCCACCATCATAGTGATCCATTTCCTTGATGTGGGAGGGTTGGTATCAGGTTCCAGGCTCTCTCCAGATAAGTGTACGACTGAATCTCGACTCATCTGTGAAGAGCACGGTGTTCCACTGAAGTCTGGTCTAAGGCTGATGTTGTCTGCACCATGCTAAACGTGCTCTTTTGTGGGCTGCAGTTAGCGGGATGCAAACAGCGGGTCTTCTGGCATAAAGCCCTCTGTCATGAAGCCTTCGAGCAATAGTAAGTCTTGAAACTCGAGTTCCAGTGGCATCATGCAGCTCACGTGAAAGCTGTGATGCTGTAGCAGTCCTGTGGCGCCGCGCTGAAGTATCAAATAACGATCCTCATTGGGTGTCGTGGCTCTTTGACGACCTTGTCCAGGTCTTCTTGATATAGATCCAGTGTCCTGAAACTATTACCACAAAATGCAGACGACGCTGGACGTAACATCGAGCTCTGTAGCCACCTGCACTTGTGATTGCCTTGCCTCCAATCTACCAAGGATTCTCCATCTCATTCTGCCATCCATACGTTTGTGGCTACTCATTTTACCTGATAGCTTATAAAATTTACTAAACTCTTGCGAGAAACACAGCAAATGTCGTAGAGGGCAGTGATATCACTTACACATTCTAGTGTATCAAATAGCCTATTCATAATTTTGGAAAAAGAAGTGTAGAGTTTACGTGTTCTGCAGTATACTTTTATTCAGTAAGGACCTAAGTTCTTCACCTACTGGGTTCCAAAAACCCAAGAGAGTTAGAACAGAGGGATATCACTGTTATAGGGCTTCCAGTCCTGACCAAAGATCAAACCACTCAAGGTCTGCTCCAGGATTGGGGGGGGGGGGAAGAATTACAGTTCTAGTACATAGCCGCTGTGGTGGTCGAGCGGTCATAGTGACAAACTTGCATCACAAAGTCCTGGGTTCGAACCTTACTGTTGCCGCAGTGGTGGTCAGCTGAAGTTGGTTTTCGGTGGGTCTCAACTTTGAGGTGCAAATGCTAGCCAATCTCCTCATTAAAAAGTCTCGCCGCAGAGAGCAACAAGCCTACAACGGTAAAATCTTCAAACATTACACTTCACTCATAGTTTGGAAAATATGAGGTAGATGGCAGCACTATAACAAGCATTACACAGAAACAAGCTTCATGTTAGGTTCAAAACACAGACACGCACATTCCAACATGCACCAATTCGTTAGAAGTTCCACAGAGGAATATGGGCGACGTGCATGTGTGGTTTAGTAGTAGTTCCAGTACCCATCTAATCGATTACCATTTAGGTTATCTGCTACCCATGAAGAGGCTTTTTGTGGTTTTGTAGGGAAAGAAAGAGAGTATATACGTGTTTTATGCTTTCAAGATTTCACTGCACAGAAACAGTTTAAAAAAATCTGAGATAGTAAGCACTTAGTCCTTTTCAAATTGCAGAGTTGCCAACTGTTACGGATTGTCCGTAGTTGCTATGGATGGCCACAATAAACTACGAAGCTATGGGAGACACTCAGTACTACGAGACACTCTAATCAGTTTTAAAAAATCTGGTCTGAGTTTTTTTGCGGTGTTTTACTTATTTTTATTATTGTTACTTTTTTAAATTTCATCAATCTTTACCATAGTAATGAGTTTATATATGCATATGTGAGAGAATTCAGTAGAAGACAAATTCGGAGCCGATCTGTTTTGTCTGTGCATGGAAGTCAATCTGTAAAGCCGCCGCTCTACTCGATGTCCAAATGTGCCAAAACTTGTTTTCCCATGAAAACTGACAAGTTTTTGAGTGGTTCAGCATGGGGGAGGGGTTCTGGACCCAGCTTCGTTTGCATAGTTCATGGTCGAGCTTGCAGAACTTGTGTCGGAAAGAATGTTTCGTTGTTTGTGCCTTAGGAGCTCTGATACAAAGAAAACGGGGAGGGGTTCTAGGGTTGCTAGGCATCTGTATATACGGCCCACAAAGGCATATGCAGGTTGGGATTGCATTGAATATTCATGAATTATTAAGGAACTCTGTGACCTTGGAAAGTTGCTTTGGGAGGTGGGAGCTCATGTGGCCTGAGCCTTCTAGGTTCCAGTGCCTATGAGGTGCTGTATTTAATGAACTTTCAATTAACATTTTTTTAAATTAAATTTTTGAGTGATTTTTTATTCTATTGTTATTGTATAGTGTATTTATTGTATTGTATAGTGATTAAATTTTTATTGTACTATGGTTATGTTGTCCAAGTGGGTCTCCCCCCCCCCCCCCATGACAAAGCTGAACAGAAATCGTAGCACATTCAACACAATTTTACAAATTTTTTTATGTTGATATCATTAAAGTGCATATTGGATTTGACTTTTTCTTGCTTTTGTGTTTCAAGAATTTGATTTCTAAACTATTGAATACAGGTACTTTTGCTGTGATTAGCATCATGACAGCCAGCGCAGTAGAAGGTGTCTTGAATGGTAACGGGCACCTACACCAAGGGAATCTTGATGTGAACAGTACTGTTAATGCCACAGTTGATAATGGCTACACTGCCCATTTAGAAATTACAACTTCCCTGGCGGTTGCAGTGGGCCTTTGGCAGGTGAGGCAAATGACATCTTTTTTTTTTATGTGACCTCTTTGAAACAATTTTGAAATATTTGCTGTCTGTTTATATAATGTGCTGGCTTTATTAGCTTATGCAATATTAATTTTTAATCTATCAATTTAGTGAAAGATATCTCATTTGTTCAGTTGTTGCTAGGAGTATTCCAATTGGGTGCTTTATCTGTTGTTTTATCTGATCATTTGGTATCTGGATTCACTACCGGAGCAGCTGTCCATGTGGCCACATCTCAGCTCAACGATCTGTTTGGATTGAATATGAAAAGATTCAATGGACCGCTAAAACTCATATATGTATGTTATCATTCCATCAATATTTGTTTTTATAATCTTGAATAAGGTTCACAAAATTTCAACGTAATATAGATGTAAATAGCTGAAATTTTGTGTATCCCCTATTTCCTGTTTAACCAATCAGTGCAACTGAAGTATACTGTAGTTTTGTGAACCAGCTGATTATAAAAATGTTTCTTTTTTATGTTACAAATACTACAATGCTCAAATTGTATTTTCTCATTTAGATGTACGAAGATCTTTTTCAGCAATTGAAGTGGACAAATATTGCTACGCTTATTATTTCTGCTGTGGCCATATTTGTCCTAGTTTGCACTAAGGAGCAGATAAATGAACGTTTCAAGCACAAACTGAAAATGCCTGTGCCTATAGATCTTGTTGTTGTGAGTTTACTCTACTGCAACTTTTAGTATTGATTAATTAGCAAAATTCTATGTAAACTTCATAATTAAATTGACTGATATAACTATCACTTTTGATGGTGATTTATGTATTACATTTATGTTACATGTGATTTTTTTTTCTTTGCATGAAAAGGTAATCATCGCTACTGCCATCTCTTATCTGACAGATTTTGAAGGCAAATATGGTGTGAAAATTATGGGGGATATCCCGACAGGGTAATTATATTTGCTGTCTTTCAAAGCAGTTGGATACATAGGCCTATTCTAGGTTTGGTGATTCTGATGTTACCCAATAGCATTCAGTTGTCTTCTGTATTTTTAAGGCATGAAGAGGCATAAACAATATTTACAATGCTCAGCAAAGAGCTAGAAATGGAAGTGCTTCATTTGTCAAAAATGATTACACTGGCATTGAACAGTAAAATGTGAACAAAACAGTAAAATTTAAAAAATGATGAACAACACAGTAAAACTATCTGGTTCACCTTGCCTTATTTATGACGGATCTTGTAATTTACACATTTTGCATTGTGCTTTTGAAAGTGGTCTCGAAGGTGCGTCATTCTTAAAAAACGTACGTCTTCGAAATTGGCTGTGCCTTGTCGAAGAGAGTTGACAAGCTCTTCACTTTGGAAGACTCGAAAAAAGAATGTAATATATATGAGGAGAGACAGCAAAGAATTATCTGTGGTTGCTAGTGCACTGTTTTAGCCAAAAATTGGTTTTCTAACCAAGTCATTTGTCATTTTGTTTTGGTTTGACTGAAATAGTGCTAGGAAAAAGAAAGTTAATTCAAAAATTTTAATTTTTTTTTAGGAATTTTTTTCCATTATGCTATGATTATGGTGTCTGAGGGGGTTACCCTCCCCCATCCTACTTTTTATTCCTGCATTTTCCTACTTTTTCTCATTTTTTGAGTGGGAGCCCTGGGAAAAGAGTTGACAGTTGAACTAGCATTGTATTTAGTTATTAAAATTACCCGCTGCCTCAAAGTTATGGATGTAAATGTATTCTCTTGATGGGGTTCCTGGTGACCTGGAAGGTCTGGAAAATCGAAAATATTTGATAAAAGCCATGAAAAAATCCTAAGAGGAGAGAAAGCTAACTGAAAACATTTGGAAGGATAAGATTTTAAATTATATTTAGTAGTTTCGGTCAGGGAAATGATTGAGCCAATTTTGCAGGGACCTCTGGCTCTAGTGTTCCAGAAATCTCTTAACTAGAAGTCTTTGGCACTATATCAAAATACATTTTTTTTTTAAATTATTCTGCATGTGTGAGTTATTATATGTAAAGAGGGGCAGTAAGCATGCTAAGTGAATAAAAAGGATATTCTCTCTGTTGAAAATTAACTTTTCTTTTCAACAGGTATTCATGAAACTTCTTAGGATAGAAAGTTCTGCATACTTGTACATTTATTGCTCAGTTATCAGTTGCTTTCATTATTTCTATTATAGACTGCCACAAGGCTCGCCTCCACGGATAGATCTCTTGCCTAAAGTTGCTACTGACGCCTTTGCTATAGCTATTGTGGTTTTTGTCATTTGCTTATCAATGGGGAAGCTTTTTGCCAAGAAACATCAATATACTGTTCGACCAAATCAAGTGAGACACAAGTTATATTTATTTGTTATATGTGATTTTGTGACTAGTTGTTAATGACAATGGAAACACCAAAAAATAAAAATGTCTTTGTTAATGCTTCCATGGTGATTCATGAGATATGGTAGTTTGTGTTTGGTAGCTACATTATACTACTACAAAATCACCTAATTTTGATAAAAAATTGTTTCAAGATTTTACCAAACATCCTATCACTGATTACACCTCTTGGGTGATATTGGTTTTTTACAAACAAAATCCATGCTACTAGCATATTTTGAGCTGTAAACTAATACAGTGAAACCTTGCTACAACGATACGTGATACAAAAATATTTTTCCAAATTTTGTTTGGAATTGCTTAGTCTAATGGTAAACTATTCTTGAATACAATGATATCCTCTACTACGATAAATCCCTCTATAACGATATTTTTGGAGGCTATCTCTACTACAATATTTTTACTAAAATAATATTTTTTTATATTTCACTCAAAATCACCTTCGATATACACTCATTGCCATAAAAATTTGCGCACCCAGAAGAAGTCGTCAAAATGAAACGAAATTTTACACATGTAAGTACTACGTTGATATAAGTAAGTGATTAGAAAATCCAAGAAAAAGGATCATTTATTGCAGAAAAAAGTACAGATGAACAGAAGTTTTAGTACTCTGTTGGACCCCCCTCTAGCGCGAATGCACGATGCGATACGAGCGGGCATTGAGGCATACAAGTTCCGTATGATGTCCTGAGACATCTCGTTCCACAGTTGCTGTAAATGCGCCTCTAGTTCGACCAACCTCGTAGGGTGTCCAACTTGCCGTCCCAAATGATCCCAGATATGCTCGATTGGTGACAAATCTGGGGATAGAGCAGGTCAGGGAAGGGTGGTAATGTGGCGGAGGCAGTCTTGTGACATCCTTGCTGTGTGTGGCCTAGCATTGTCTTGTTGAAAAATGGCTCCTGGGAGCCCTGCCATGAGTGGCAACACATGTGGCTGAAGAATGTTATAGGCATACCGCTATGCTGTCATTGTGCCATGGATCAATATTAGGGGTGACCGTGTATCGTAAGCAATAGCACCCCATACCATGACACCAGCTGTGGGAGCGGTGTGTCGCTGTAAAGCGAAGGCAGGATTGAAGCGTTCACCACGGGGCCTCCACACACGAACACGATTGTCATCACTGCTCAAGTTGAATCTCGATTCGTCACTGAAGACGATCTGGTTCCATTCCGTTGCAGTCCAATCTCGTCGTGCTCAACACCACTCCAAACGGAGGCGTTGGTGGGTGGGTGTCATTGGCAGCACACATAATGGGCACCGCGATACCAGATGTCCTTTAGCCAGGCGCCTTGCGATGGTTCGGGAAGACACGGGCCCGTAATGAAGCTGCTGCCTGTGTCTGGATAGCGGCCAATAAGGCAGTTGGCTCTACGCGTGCGTTTCGGATGATGTGACGGTCTTCTCGACGACTGGTCTGTCGAGGGCGTCCTGAACCTGGTCGCCGTGTAAATGACGTCTCTTCTGTCCACTGGTCCCAACACCACTTCACAGTAAAATCAGAACGGCCTAGTTGATGAGCTACTCGTCGAGCTGACCACCCAGCTTCCATCATCCTGATGATTCTTCCCCTATCAAACTCTGACAACTGCTCATATGGTCTTCGACGGCGGCGTAACGGCATGTCTACCTCAGCATTTCCTTTGCAAACAATTAAATACACTCCAGCAAGCTCTACTTACCTGTTTTATACTCCAAGGAGTACGAAGTTCAGCGCCCTCTAGTGGCATTACGCAATGCGCAATCACGCTGCATTTCTAATCATTTGCATATCTGCCCGACATGTACCTTCAGGCCAACTTTAGTTTCGATCCCACAATTATTTCTTGGTGCGCAAATTGTTATGGCAATGAGTGTATTTAAATTCCTCAGAAGTTTTTGTTCTTTTGAGGGGGATCTAATAATATCAGTATTTTGTACTATCTGCCCTCTAAGAGTGTTGGGGGAAGTTGCAGTGAAGCTGCTTTCTATAAGATATGCAACAGTGTTATGTGGTAAACTACTCTGAGATGCCAACTTGGTGATTTCTGATGATAATGAGCGTCTTGATATAACGATAAACCTTATACAACAATATTTTTTCTTGGTCCTCAGAGTATTGTTATATCGAGTATTTAATTTATTTAGGCTTTTCCCTCAAGCCTTTTCAAAAGCCCTTTTTCTTTTACTGCTTTCTTTCACAACAGCTAGAGATCATCTAATAGCTCTCCCTATCGTCATGATCCATGTGCAGCCTTGAATGTTTTGATACCAAAATACGAGACTGTAGCTATATATATTTTTAATAATTGCCGTGAATGCAGACGTAGCATTAATGCAAACTTTATCCATTTATAGGAGCTGGTAGCATTGGGTTGCGCTAACATCTTTTCATCATTTTTTGCTTGTTATCCATGTTCTGCTTCCTTGTCGAGAAGTCTCCTTCAAGAAAGAGCTGGTGGACAGACACAGGTATGGAAATATCAGATTATTTTCAATTTTATCAGGTTATCCTTTGTTATGAGAAGTTTGACAACTTAGAAAATTAAAAGTTAGGTCTCTTAATAAGCTTTGGCAGGATACAAAACTTGTGAATCTAGTTTATTTCTCAGTTAACATTCTCGTCTCGTGTTTGACTCTGTCTGACTCATCGCAAACTAGTTTGTCATTGTACTCTATATATTGTACCCTATTGAGTGTTTGAATAGCCTAGTTTTAATTTTTTGTCAATTGCGAAGGATTGGGAAAAAATCTTTAAATGTTCCTTTGTTTAAACTTTGAAGATGACGCATGAGATATAGATGGCTTTTTTCTCAGCCAGGGATATCAAGGAAACAGTTATTTTCCGGATATTATGCTGAGGTGAGCTCGGAAAGAAAAGTCATCAAGTCTCCGCCGGGACTCGAACCCAGGCCCTCTTGCGTCCCGGCGGAGACGTGATGACTTTTCTTTCCGAGCTCACCTCAGCATAATATCCGGAAAATAACTGTTTCCTTAATTATTATTATTAATTAATAATAATAATTACATCTTGAGATAAATTTATAAAAATGGTAGTTTGCTGTTACCATGTTATTGGTGTTAAAAAGATTTTCATTAATTTCAGATGGCCAGTATCGTGTCTTGCATAATACTTTTATTAGTGTTGCTGATTTTGGCTCCTTTGTTTGAAACGCTCCCAAGAGTGAGTACACGATATTTTCATTACTCTGAAATACATTTCTTGTTAGAATAGTTTCAAATCATAGTCAGAAGTCACTTGTTGACCATGATCATTTGCATTTACAATGAATAATTTTTTTACAGCACTGTGATTAATTTCTCAACAATTTGCTATAAAATTCTGTAAGTTTTACCATATGTATAAATTTATTTCATTCTTTTTTTAGTGTATTCTTGCAACTGTGATACTCGTTGCCCTGAAGGGCATGTTCCTTCAAGTTAAAGATTTTATTAAAGCTTGGAGAATATCCAAGACAGATGCGGTAATCTTTGTTTTATTTTATTTCTCAGAAAATATTGATGTTCTCTTGTTAAAATCAAATTTGATAAATTATTTTTAAAAATGAATATTTTGCCATCAAAATCTAATTGATAGGGTGTGATACTGGGGGGGGGGGGAAATGAGCAATCTGTCAATCTCTTTTCACACAATAATTTAAATTTGAGGATTTTATTTTTCTCTAAAACACTTTTCTTTTAAGGTATCATTCTTCATGACATGTCAGCCAATAATTCTGAATTTTTTCAAAAGATCTATCTGCAAGTAATTAAGAATATGGAAGAGCAAATAATCAGTTGCTTGATATAATCACAATATAAGACAAATGAAAAAAAGTAAATACACTGAAAAAATATGAAATTCCTAATATATTTATGCTAGATGCTATGGATGTCGTCTTCATTGCAGACCAGAAATATATTTTTCCACCAAGTAACCAGGAATTAAGATGGTCCTAGTCAGTGTGGTATTGATTATTATACTTTTCCTGTGAAGGCAACACCCATAGTGTGTCGAAATATTATACTTTTCCTGTGAAGGCAACACCCATAGTGTGTCGAAATATTATACTTTTCCTGTGAAGGAAATACCCATAGTGTGTTGAATGCATTAGGAACTTTGTATTTTTCTGTGTATTTGTCTTTTTGTTGGTCTTATTTTGTGAAGTAATTTAACATAACAATCTTTGATAAATCTCTAAAATTCCTCATTTGCTCTGAAAAAAACATGTTTTTGATACTGTCACTTATAAATTTTGTCATGACTTGAAAAATATGGAGATTTTTATTTAAAAAATAAATTTCCACTTTTTAACATACACTTGGCTAGCTTTGACGATTTTGACGTCCCGATTCAAACAGTAGACTAAAACTGAGTGCAAATAAATGGGTTTCAAGAATGGACTATTTTGTTGGGTAGGGTGTTGATGTTCCAACAATAAAACAGTTTATATTATAAATGTCCTTAGATTCCACTTTTAGGCTTAAGTAATGAAATATAAAAATGTCACATTTACAGAAATTTTATTTCTTTTGCGTAGCTTATATGGTTGGTCACTGTTCTTTCAACGGTGATACTAGACATATCATATGGGTTGTTGGTTGGCGTGATCTTCTCGATATTCACTGTGATAATTAGGACTGTCTTGTAAGTATGTTTTCCATTAATTGTAATTAATAAATGTTGCTTGTGCTTAACTCAGAAGGTTGTTAGTAGACGTTAAGAGGAACAAAAATTGCAATGGAACATGGTGTTGAAAACGACGTTGAGAGGGTGAAAATCACAAAAAACACATGCAGGTTTCGATGTCATGCTGGAACAACAAAAAGTACAGTAATAACTGCATTTAGATTTATTTGATTAATTATTATCATAGTTGTTGAAAGTGGCAGCCGCTGACGTCATTGCACAGTCTACAATGACAAAAACGTTCATGTAGTCAGCCATCACAATACTCATTGAAGCAGACAACTAGCTGCTACATGTGCTTACTGCCGAAATATCGCTAATTTATGTCGTCCACGTGATCCTACCCCAGGGCATGAGTTTCGCACCGCTGCTTACGTCAGATATGGTGAGTGAGCCCACAAACGCATTCAACAATCAACTGACATACACCTTTCGTCTCCTCTGGACTCTGCGCCTTCATGCATTTTACTCAATTTTCACCCTGTCAACGTGGTTTGCAACACCATGTCCCATTGTAATTTTTGTTCCTCTTGATGCCTACTAACAACCCTCTGAGTTTGTCGGTCCATTAACAGAACACCCTGTCTATCTGTATCAATTTTGCAAAAAAAAAAGAAAAAAAAAAGTGAAACAAAACTTATTTGCTTCAAAGACAGATAAAAAAGTTATATTTTGTCTTCATCTCTCTCTTTTCAGCCCTGTTAAAACTTTCCTTGGTAACGTTCCAGGCACAGACGTTTACTTGGATATGAATAGATACAGTGAGGTGAGTACTGGTTATATGAGTTAGTTGTTGTTTTATATTACATCACTATGAATAATGAAACAAATAATTTAAATTTATATCCAGGAAAGAAAAGGTGAAAATAGAAGCGACACATTCTCAAAAGGGCAGTTTAAGCTATTTACTTGAAGGGGGGATTAAAAATTTATACTTGTAACACATTACAGCAATTTATATGCGTATAAATAATAGAAACTCCAATTGTTTTTATATATTTCCTTATTCTTTATTTTGCTTTTGATTAATCTTCACAGTATTTCTTGCATATTTTGTTTCATTAAAAAAAAGTTGATTTGCATGCAAAATCATCTGATAATAAGGTAGCTATAGCATATCAGTGGAAGCCCCTTGTTGGAATCATGAATAATGTGATCACTTTTGCGAAGTATGGAATAGATCTCTATCATAACATGGGATTCCCCCTCTTCCCTGTTGACAAGCATTTTAGTTCTGTTCATAAGCACATTATCTTAATTTGACTGCAGTAGTCGCTATGATTCATTTACATGTGGTGCTGCTTTTGTAATGTCGTTCCAAAAGTAGAGTGAAATGTGAGGTGAAAAAAAATACTTCAGTTTTTGGTTAGTTTTTTTTTTCAGTTAACCAGATTTCTGTGCTAAAAAACTCAATAGAATGTACTGTGCATTTAAAAAATATTAAAATCCACATTGAACCGTTCTATTCTAACTCCTCAGAGAATCTTAGCTTAAAGGAAAAATCCATGTTTCAGAACCAAACAGTATGATGAGAAAAAAAAATGTGCTTGTGGTATGCAGCAGCGTGATTGAACATTTTAGAATCAGTTTTGTGTTTTAAAAAAACATGAAGCGGTGCCCTTTTTTTCACGAAGCAAAACAAGTAGTCATCTTATATGCTTTTATGATTATTTTGAGTATAGCTAGCGTCATCAGAAACCCAGAATGATCACATCAAGTGGCATACACTATCATAAACAAATACAGGCCTCTTGAATAGGACGAATCACTGAGGGGTGCAGAGTGAAAGGGTGGGGGCAAATGTCTTGCTTTGCCAATAATAGGCCTACGATTTTTTTGACTGAATGGCCGTGATGGAAGGGGATGCTGTATTTGCCTATGTGCACTGTTGTATATATGCACTGAGAGTTGCAGCAGGGGGGATGATTGCCCTGGGCAACAATCTTGAAATGGGTGGAAAATTTCAATGGAAACAAACAAGAAATCTTTGATCTTTATAGTGAATGAGTGAAAATTAGAACTTTCCACTGTGCAAAAACCCTCCAGGTTTAAAAAAGATTGAGCACAAGTAATATGGATGTTCATCATTCAGAAGGTCCCATATGGAATTAGTATGCCTCACAAGTGGTGTAACCATAAATCAATCTCTAGATTAGATACGCTGCAGTCTATAATACCCACCAAGAATATCTTTTTTTTTCCTTTGACATAAAATTTGTCAATTATAGGCAAGAAATTACAGTATATTTTCATATTGTTAATTGTTTCTTTTCTTTCAAAAGGCAAAAGAAGTCAAGGGTGTTAAAATATTTCATTTCGGATCGGCTTTGTACTTCATGAATAGGGAGTCCTTCAAGTCTTACCTACAAAACTATGTTCCTATCGAAGATGTGTGAGTACCTTCTTTTTTTTTAACTAATAACTTCCCTTTATGTTCTTAATCTATTTACTAGAAATTTTGTGAAAAATCAAATTTATTTTGATGCTGATGCTAAACCCTTTCCGGATGGCAATGAGATAGTTAGGCCTATGTTTCAGAAGTCAGGTTTCATTTTTTTTTTGGGGGGGGGGGATTGGTTTTGTATTTGAATATTTTTCTAATAACAAACTAGAAACGAAGTGGTTATTTTATTTTCTACTAATGACAAACAAAGAAACCACACCATGCCAGTAAAAAAAAATCGCTGAAAAAATGGTACTTTCCATATCCAACACGAACGCCAAAAAACACAAATACAATAGTCAATCTGTACAATGTTATAAATTCTGTCCTAGATTATTGTAAAGGGGCCACAGGTGAAAATCAGGTGAAAGGGGAGCCATCATAGCATATCAATGTATTTTTTCTTTCACTGTTTTAATAATTAAAGGTAAATGAATATTTATAAAGGTAATTAAAAATTTTAATTTTTGATTGGGTTGAGGGGACACATAGTCCTCCCCCCCCCCCCCTGTGCCCCTCCCTGCATGTGCCTCTGGATGGCCATGCATAAAACCTCCACAAGAAAGCAGGGTTCGTACGGGTCAGGGAAAACCTGGAAAAGTCAGGGAAATCAGGGAAAATGGCCCATTTTTGCTTTAAAACCTGGAAATTTCAGACAACGACCTGGAAAATCGTCACGATTGTCGTCTGATCGGGAAAAAACATCGATCAAAAATAATAATGAGGAAAAAAAATCCGTCGGGATGAAAAAGGGAATTCCGATAACATCGTAAATATTTATAATCCGTAAAATATTGCAATATATCGCAAAAAGCGTTAGATACTGCCAAGGAGGAACGAGGATTTCGTAAGTCCGCTTGGAAAAGCGTATTGCTACGACTTTATCGTAATTTTTTCTAGTGTTTCCAGAAACATCATAACTACGCATCGTAGGAAGCCATGGGTACAAAGCTCAGTTGCGATAATTTTGTAAGTTGACTTCAGTTAAAAACGATGGATGACGCACGGGTATGTTTTGATTTTCCACGTGGGTATTTTTATTTGAAAACAATGTGTTATAAGAAAACTTGTCTGAGCGGATCGTCAGTAGGTTGATTGGATCGAAGCAGTCAAAAATGACCCGTATAAAGCATGGTGGCAGCTTTGTGGTAAAACTCGCAACATGGGCAGATAAGTTATCCAGAACTATGCCAAGCACGTGAAATCAGAGTTCAGTGAACAACCCCCGATTGCGTAACTTCTCGGTTCTAGCGCTTACACGAGTGCAAGCCAACTGTAAAGAATTTTGATGCAGTGAAACCAACTACATCTTTGACTAATTATGTCACAAAAGAAACAACTGTAAAGGCTTAAATCTTGTGGGCATTGAAATTGCTGAAAAGGGAAATCTTTCATTTCTTAATTGTGTTCCATTTTTCTTCTCCATCAGGTGTATTTGAAAAGCATAAATGTGTGTAAAAAAAATCTACGAGCATGATGTCATTATGATATTGTAATTAAAATTATTAATTTTATAATTAATATGAATAATTTTATAATTAATATAAATAATTTTATAATTAATATAAATAATTTTATAATATAATTAATTTTTTTCTAAATTTTTATTAATTTATATCAATTTTTTGATTTAAAAAAAAACCTGGAATTTTTTGAAAATTTGACTGGAAAACCTGGAAAAGTCAGGGAAATTTTTTTTATGAAAATGAGTATGAACCCTGGAAAGCAATTCACTGAACTTTAGCTCAGGGTAGGCACAGACCCAGGGTGATGTGTTGGGAGAATAGATTATTGGTTGGATTATCCCATATTTTACACAGACCCATTTTTCCCATTCAATTTGGCTCATGGGAGAGATGATCACCCACTTTCTGGATCCGTGCCTGGTTCAGGATTTCAGAGATCTATCTTATATATATTTCATTATAAATTAGGTTTTGATAAAATTTGATTTGATAAGTAGAAATGGTCTCGATCTCTTGGATAAGGTTAGGAGACACTGGATAAGATGGGGGAGCATGAGCTAAAAATGGCTGAGAAACACTGTACCAGCACATGGTTAGGGGGGGCCCCCGGCTCGAACCCTGCTAGCAGTACATGGTGGTTAGCTGAAGTTATTCCTCAGAGGAATGTTTGAGATTTGCATGTGTAGGCTTGCGGGGGAATATAACTGTAAAATTTTTGAGTACAGTTGTTCTTTAGGACATACTTTGCATTTTTTTTTTTGCCTCCTATATCCTGAAAGGACTAATTAAAGTTACATTCATGAGTCATTTTTTTTTAAACATTTGCATTCTAATTTATTTTTTTGTAAAATATTTTATTAGCAAGACGAAGGAAGCAACGTCGATTAAACCAAACTCTGATCTTGTACGTCATATCATCATAGATTGTTCTTCATTCGTGTACATTGATATGGCTGGCATGGAGACACTCTCTGAGGTATTTTAATTTAGACATTTATAAAAGCTATATTTCAAATTCATGTGCATTTGTCAAATGCTGTTTTAAATACGGCTTTCAGTTGTAACTATCATAGGATTCTGTATTTTTGTTCTGAATAAAGCATTTCCAGTGATAAATGAGGTGGTGTTAAAAAAAACATGTCACTAGATGTCTTCTGAGAAAAGAAAAGAAACCCTGTGTGTGGAGCTAGATGTTTAAAAATATATTGAAAACAACTTTGAGAAAAATAAAAAATGCAAACATCATTGCGGCAGTACTGAAATCTCTTTTAAAAAATTGTGGTATTTATTGTAATAAAGATAGCATTGTATTGAACAGATTTTTATATTTGACTGAAGAGGATTCCAAGCAAGATTTGAAAAATATCACAGACTAATGAATATATGCCTAGTGCTTCTCAGGTTTCCAGCATTAAGAAAGTGGTAAACCATTATAGAGGAATAAACATGTCTGTGAAATTCATTGTTAGGAAACTATGGTAACCAAAGTAAATATTCCAAAAGTCATAGTCGAGGCCCAAGAACCATTGTTTGCCCGACAGTTTTTTTTTTTGAACATTTGGGGCATTTGCTAATGATAAAATTTTGAAGCAGCCTATTGCTCAAGTTGGGTCCTGTTTGGTATATGCGTAAAATTTGTGTGTATGTGTGTGGTCGACATCGGTCTAAAATTGTAGATTTAAATGCAAATCCCTGTATAATAATATTTTTTCATATCTTGTTTGGAATTGCCAATATTCTAATGTTTGACTCTTCTCTATATAACAATATCCTTTACTGCAATAAATCCCTTTATAAGAATATATTTTTAGGAGATTTTGCACCTGCTACCAATGATATATTTTATTAGCCTTCAATTTATTTTTAAATTCCTCACCAATTTTTGTACTTTTGAGGGTGTTCTATAACTTCAGTATTGTGTGCTATCTACCCTCTAAAAGTCTCAATGAAGTTGTTACAAAAAAATTTTTCTTGTTCCGTAGAGTATCATTATATCAAGGTTTCACTGTATGTAGGTTTATCAAGTATTGTTGTAGCAAGGTTTCGCTGTACTAAGAGAAGAAAGAAAGAAAGAAATCTCATGCTCATGACTCTCATTTGATGTTTCATCCCGACAACAATGAATGAAATGGTGGGGGGGGGGGGATCATTGGAGAAATGCAGTCTTTCTTTAAACTGATTTATAAAATTTAAAAAAAAAATTGGAATGCTTGAGAAATGTGTTGTTGTGCAGTACCGGAAAAAATCACACAATAAGATGATGTGTGAAGTTTTGTCGGAATTCACTTTCACTAATTTAACTTACATATATGTAGAAACTACATTCGTAATGTTTAAAAAAGAAATTATTTGGGATAAAACATTCATTTCTGCTTTTTACATATTTTAGATTATCAAGGAATATGACGCCGTAGGAGTAACAGTATTTTTGGCAAGCTGTTCTGGTGAGTATGTAATGTAACCAATAATTCCAAAAAAAAAAAAAAAAGTGTTCTCACAAATTTGAATTTGATTGCAGCAACCACCCACTCGAGTAATCGGCTGAAGTATGTCTTCGGACTTCAAGATGCCATTGTGAAGGACACATTTTCAATCAACAGTCTCACCACAATTAAATTAGAAGTCTTTTTTTACTTTTTTTATTAGACGATCCTTCATTTTCTGACTTTTTAATATGTATACAGGATGCCACAATGTAATTTATTACAAGGCAACCAAAAGGAAATTTTTGAGTACCTAATTGCCAGTGGTATATCAAAAGAACTAGCACCCAGGGACGCAACTAAAAACAAAAAATGATTGTGTCATTTCCCCTGGGGGAAGGAGGGTAAGTGATCATTTTGGCAGTCCCTTTTCATAAAATTCTAAATAAATAAAGAGTAAACCCCTGGTGTCCTTCCTAGTCCAGCACCCAGGGCATCAGACCCCCCCCCCCCCACACCCTAATTGCGGCCCTGCTTGCCCTATACCTCTCAGATCATATAGCAGAAAGCTATGATAAGAGGTCAAATAGCTCAAATTATTGTAAAAATTAAGTTGAATTACCTGTCTCAGTACCTAAAATTGCCTGTCCAAATCAACAACGAATTGTCATTAAGCCAAAAACGTTCGTTTTTAGCTTAATGACAATTCTGAACAGGATATATGGTCATCTAGATGCAGTCAGTTCAGGAATTGACAGAGGCCAAAGTCTGATTTTCAGAAATGGCACGATATTTCGGGCTTTGGCCAGCCAATTCTCAAAGTGGCTGGAGATATCTGGCCAAAGTTTGATGTAAGACTGTATGATAGGTGCAAAATCAATTTTTTTTTCATCGCGACGTGGGATACATAGCTATATATAGCAACTGTAATGGTTTAGTTCCATGTGTCAAAATAAAATAGAAATTTCAGAGAAAAAACTTTTTCATATCTTAATGTAGACATATAGTTTTTTCTGTCAAATTTTGAAAGAAAAATGAATTATTACCACACTATAACTGCAATATGATGGGTTGCCATAACTAACGTGGACATAATTATCACGAAAAAATACACCAACTTGGTGATTGATTCTGAATCATGTCTTTTCTTTCGGACTTTGGCCAGGGATCTCCAGCCACTTTGCAAACTGGCTGGCCTATTTCGGTCTTTGGCTGCAACATATGTACCTCATAAACATTCCTCTGGGGAATTTAATGAATTAGCATATGCAGAAATTTGTTGTGTGATTGTGCACGCTCTGCCATAGTGTTTTTATTTTGACAGAATTATTCTTGTCTCATGTTATACTGGTGCTGCCATTTGGCTTCCGTATTTTGAAGTGAAAATGGTAAAGGTCTGAATTTTCATGTTATATACTGATTTTACTGTAGAGAGGTTGAATTAATGCCAGCTGTGTGGCAAATCTTTTCTTTTTGTTGCGAAAATTGTCTTTGAGGAGAATGGTGTAAATTTACTTCTCAGGCATGTGACATCAACTGGGGGGCGGGGGACAGAGGCAACAGACTTCATCCTGTGCTAATTTTTTTTTGTGATTTGCCCCAGTTCAAACGTAGGGATTTTCTGCAATCACTACTTCTACTTCACCGCACACCAACTCCGGTCATATATCGCCATACAGCAATTTCCAACCAGTGGAGTTGGGTGGGAAATGAAGGCTCCATCCATCAGTGGTCCCCCTAGGTTCGGTAGGTAAAGAACTTGCTTCTGATGTTCTATGCCCGGATTCGAACCCATGGACCTTGATGGTAACCTTCATAGTGGAAGACGAGCATCTTTACCACTGTGCCACTCGGGCGAACACTGCATAATTCGAATTACTGTCATAATTCGAAAGATATAATTTCTAAAGAGTTTACGATACTTGGCAACTATGACTGGGGGAAGGAGAAGTATTGAAAACCAGTAACCCCTATTTTCTTATTAGAGATGTTCCTACGATTTTATGAATCAATGATAACGTGACTTTACTTTGTCTTTTACAGTAACCGTGTATGACACAATGAGCAAGGCAAAGTTTTTCGATGAATTACCAAAGCAACCATCAGTATTCATGACCGTTGATGATGCGGTACAGATGTGTCACAAGAGCTGAGAATCGGCATTGATTTGACTCGATTGCTGTCAAGTTTAAAACAACAAAAATCTCAGGATATATATAGTTTTATTCTCATCATCATCATCATAGAAATTACTTGTATTTTTTATCATTTCTCCCCTCTACCCCCAAAGAATCGG
Source organism: Pholcus phalangioides (assembly GCF_987345545.1). Lineage (NCBI taxonomy): Eukaryota > Metazoa > Arthropoda > Arachnida > Araneae > Pholcidae > Pholcus > Pholcus phalangioides. Next base: position 55,371,832 of record NW_028301601.1, read on the forward strand.
AATGTTTTTATGCTGTAAATGAGGAAATAGTGTCGTTAATATAGCTGGAGAACATTATTTTTTGAAATAGTATTATACTTCCTGTGTTATATAGCCATAAATATATGTATATATCGTCTACAGAGGGGGGTAGTTGACTTCAAAGAAGCTTGCAAAACAGTATTTTTTTAAACCAAAGTTTATATGTCTATTCCGCTATTCGATTATCGGATCGAATTGTTGATATATTTTCATGGTTACTAAGAAAGTATTTTCCGATATGTATTTAAAAAAGTTTGTGATTACAAGTAACCAAATGCTAAGTATGGGGGAAAGAAAACCCCAGACTTATTTGTTCAGATATGCTATTTTTGAATTTCAGTAGTGTAATGAGCGTTTGATTCCATCTAGAACGATTTTAATCAGGGGTGGATCAAGCTTACTTGCCACCTGGGTGCAAAAATTCATGTGCTGCCCCTCATGGGAAGCTGAAAGACCTGGGGGGACCCTGAGACAAACATATCATTATAGTATGAAGTTGCACATCATTGTTTACAGAGCAAAATACAATTGACTATATGTCCCGCTTTTTAGTCTAAATTTGTTCTATCCCAATTATGTCAGATATCTTGATCTGGATTACGGCGCTTTTGATGATCCATCATTACTTACACTTATCTTGTAAAGAGCAAATATAGTAAGGCAACATTTATAGAGAAATTTATTGCTAAGGCGTTTCTGGTACTCTTAAGACCAGAAAAGTGAAAAGCTGATTTCTTCCCATACCTTTATTTTAAGATTCCGAAAAATATATTTGCTCCTTGTGACAGTATACATTCTTGTTTCTGGTGTTACAGTCTCAGACCCTGTTTGTTTCCTCAAATCCGGCTCATGAATGTCATAGGCCCTCAGGCAAAGCTATTCTTATGCTTGTCCCCCCCCCTGCCCCACCCAGTTAGAAGTCTCAAAGTTACACACCTATTCTCAAAAGTTTTAACTAGATCTCCCTATCACGAGGCCCCGGGGCTGTTTACGGGTGGGCCCCATGTGTGAAGAAGGCACTGCCTCAAATTTTCTCAATGCCATCTTTGCCAAATTATTCAAAAGCGTAATGTCATGTGAATTTTTACACTTGTAAATTTTTAAAACTTTTTGTATCTACTAAAACCTATAAACTGCTGCCCAGGTAGTGCACTACACCCCTTTCACCCTCGCTTGAGCCACCCCTGATTTTAATGAATTGCACTTGTAAAGTTAAAGACCTGCCTGTGTTATATTTATTCATTTAACTATTCTGGGAACCATTTATACAAGTTTCCTCGATGTGAAATGCTGATTTATGAAATGTGGCGCTACTAGAATTTTGTGATGATTATAAGTGATATAAGAATTATGAGGTCTTTCTCTTTTATTAGTATTTTTTCCTTAATAAATTATTGAACTTTAAACATGATCGTTGATTTATGTGATATGTAAGTTTACCGATATTGTGGGTGATAGTTTTGTTTGTTCAAAGTTTGAATGACTGTTGTCGTAATCATATATTTTTAGATTAAAAGTATTTTTTAAAAAGATTACTCGTTATATATAAATGGCTCAGTATATTTTTTTTCTACGTGTAAAACCATCATAAACTTAATTGGTAAACTGTGTGGGAATATAAAAACTTGAATTTCTCATTCGAAATGAGGACCATTTCCGAAAACATAGATTACACCTTTACACCGCAAATTTTCTTATTACGTCAAAACAGCTATGCTTTGGATAATATAGTTTGTGAGAAATAGATGGCTTTTTTTTTTCCTAAGCCCAATATATATATATATAAATAAATAAAGGAAACATATTTTCTGGATATTATACTGAGGTGAACTCGGAAAGAAAAATCATCTGATCTACACCAGGACACAAACCCAGGCCCTCTTGCAAACCAGCCAAGCATGCTACCCACTGGAGACACGACACCCTGCCTTCCTTATTTCATGCACGAGGCACTGAAGTATAGGCATTGGTAGCCATGCACTCAACTTCAGCAAATGGCCCCCAAGTACGATGGTAGAGAGAGATATCGACAGCTTTTTTTTTCTCAGCCCAATATATTAAGGAAGCATATATTCTGTATATTATGCTGAGGTGAACTTGGAAAGAAAAATAATCTAGTCTCCAGCAGGACTTTTCTTTCTCAGTTCACCATGGCATAATATCCGAAAAATATATTTCCTTGATATATTCGGTGGAGAGAAAAAGCTGTCTATCGCTTTCTACCGTCCCTCCCGGAGAGGGGAGCCTTTAAGGGAGGCTACTAATGCCTCTAATTCAGTGCTTCACTCTACAGCGCTTGAAATAAGGAAGACGGTCATGTCTTCAGTAGTGTAGATGGTAGCATGTTTGCAAGAGGACCCGAGTTTGTATCCCGGCGTAGATCAGATGACTTTTCTTTCATAGTTCACCTCGCCATAATATCCAGAAAATATGTTTCCTTAATATAGTTCGTGTTGTAGTAGGTGGCACTAGTGCCGAAACTGGGACTTTTTCGGGTGGGGGGAGATGCTAATATAATTTTGCAGTCCCCACTGTATAAGTTGATTTTATAACAGGTTTTTTTGTTTTTCCTGAAATTTCCAGCCCTCTGTGGTTTTTCCCAGTTTGTTTTTTTGCCATATCGCTTCCATTGCTGTTTTTTTTCCCCATTGTCATTGATCTCATAGCCAATCTTGTTGATTATCAGCTTTTACCCCAGCTAAAGTCGGGTCAGGCAATTATGAAAAAAAAAAGATTCAAATTACTGTAATTAGTAAGGTTCACTGGTGGTTGAATGCCAATAGTGACAGACTCTCATCACTAGGATCTGGGTTTGAACCCCACCTGTGCCACAGTGGTGGTGGTTGGCCAAATTTCGAAGTGCGAATCTGCAACAGTACATAACTTTACTCACAGTTTAAAAAATAGATGGAAGCACACAGAAATGAACTTCTCACATTAGGTTCATGACACGTTCCTGCACTCAGATTTCAACGTGTACCAATTTGTTAGAAGTTCAGCAGCAGAATGTGGTCTCTCCCCTTTAAAAAGTCTCGCCACAGAGAGCAATTCAAACATTACACTTCTGAAATATATATGGCAGCACTGAAAAATCAGACTGTTAGGTACACACAGTTCCACTTCCGACACAGCTCACTTGGTAGTAAATTGCGCATAGATGGCGATAGACCTGAGTTGTGCTCGGTGTGAAAGTGGAATATGGATGAGGTACATGTGTGGTTTAGTAGTAGTAATTCTGTGGTCAGATGGCAAAATATCACAAGTCACTTTTCTCAAAATATTGAGTTCACCTTCTCGAGTCTTGTTCATCAAAATTTTGGAAGGTGACAAAATTTCGACCATCTCTTTCAGTTTATGAGGGACCAACAGAGGCAAATTGCAATAACTCAAAAAACCAGTATCACATTTGGGCATCAGTATCAAGTATTGTTTGCAAATTTGCCATTGTGAAATTTTGAAAAAGTGACAACATTTTGCCATCTGAGCACAGAATTAGTAGGGCTAGGATTTTTATGACCTAAAATTATGCCACTTTTCAGGTTTATTAACCAATCCATAGTGACATATTTTTAGGTTGTAAAAACCCCAAGCCCTAGTACAGCGGTTCTCAACATTTTTGACTCGCAGAGTCCTTTTTAGTAAAAACATTCTATGGTGGAGCCCTGTAGACCCATTTTTAATTATTCATTAAAGTTACTGATTTACTTTTACTATTTAAAAATATTTATAATTACTTTTTTCAATTTTAATGTTTTTTTTTTCATTTTCCTAGAGCGGCCACTGAGCCCCTGGAGAGTGAACAAGGGCTCCACGGAGCACCAGTTGAGAACCACTGCCCTAGTATTTCGCGTTTTGGGAATTTACAGGGCAGAGCTCAATAGGTCTTATTTTACTAAGGGGTCATTCAAGTATTACGTCAGCATTGGGGGGAGGGGTTTCGGATTTGCTGACTTTTGATGACAAGGGTGTGTTTGAAGGTTGCTTACGTCATCAACCACCCTTTTTGAAGATATAAAATATTCTAAGCTGCTGACAAGGGGGGGGGGGTCAAAAATAGATAAAAATCTGCCAGCGTAATACTTGAATAGTAGTCTAGTAACCTAACTAGAGTTTAAACATTCCTTAATCGGAAGAGATACAATCAGTAGTTTTTTTGTATGCTGTATTTGGGACCAGTGTTATCGGGAAATATATAATCATATACTGGGAAATATAATCAATATATAGAAGAGGTTTCCGAATTAATATAACTCTCCATTTTGCCTTCACAGTCGCTCCTGCTTCCAACATTCCCATTGAGAGTGTTTTTCTACTTTTTTATACAACTTCCAAATAAATTTCTCATGGTCCAAACTCTTACTAATAGTCCTGGAGGTTTCCCATTTGAAGCGTTTTCTCATTTATGTCTTTTTTTTTACATCATAAGCTACTTTACTGCACACCAACTCGGGTCATGTACAGCCATTCGACAATTTCCAACCGATGGAGTTGGGTGGAAAATGAAGGCATCATCTATTTTGTGGTCATCCTAGGTTCGGTTGGTAAAGAACTTGCTTCTGACATTCTATGCCCAGATTCGAACCCGTGGACCTCGATGGCAACCTACAGAGTGGGAGACGAACATCTTAGCACTGTGCCACCTCTGTACTTATTTTAGATGATTTCGATCACTGCTGAAAGGAATTCAGAGCTCGTTTTCGTGCCATAGAATTTTCATCGAAAACAACTGTCTCTCCCTTCCTGAGTTTATGTTCCCAAATTAGAAATAAGCAGCATCCACTTAACCCCTTCACGTACAGGCTTTTCACAACAAATTTGGATGATCTCTATTTGACCTATCAGCAATTATTCCAACCACATGTTAAGGCGCGTGTACATTAGCAAGTGGATCATGCAGTGAAAGCATTTGCAATTGGCTGTTCAGTAATTTGTACGGTGTTGTGAACGATTCTTGAGCTGTTCAAACTGGGCCCACCTGGAATTGGTTTTTTCAACAAACACAAAGGAAGTTTGTGCATCCACAAACGGATTAGAACTGCTGCAGGGGATCATATGTTGCAAGATCATCTCACTAGTGTATAAGCGCCTTTAGGAAACGGAAGAAGGGGAAAGAAAAAAATATAGATAAGTATAGCTAAAAGAGTATACAGATTTTTCTTTAGCAACCATTCCATTACAATGACCTGAAGGATAGGTCCCAAATGTTTTCATAGATCTACTATCATATATGAAGGGTCTGGGGGAAGGGGTAAGTCAGTCCATAAAACTAAATTTTTCAGGAGATGGAAAAAAAAAAAAAAGATTTTCTTCAAAAATCTAGTATAGCTTTCTGTGCATGTCACAAAATTCCCTTTCTACTGCGTATGTAGTGGACTATGATAATCTTTCCATCCATGCACTGTAACTATTGTTTCCCTTGACCCTTCATATGTTTTACTTTCAATATAACGTTCACTTTTGATGGGATGAAGGGTGGTCGTTATATCGAGCGCCGACTGTAGCAGAAAGAAACATACATGGGGATAAAATCACTAACAGAAGTATCGAGAGAGAGAACAACTTCAGTTTGCGATGGTGAGGAGAGAGAAAAGAAAACATCACTAGCTTGAATTTATTCCCACTGGTGTTTGGAAGAAATATTTCGTCCGTGAAGAGGTTACTGACTAGACTTTTTTTCAGCCTCCAGATTTTCACATTTTTGTAGCTATGTCAATCTACCGACCCCATCAATTTATTCTTCGCCTTACATCAGAGCTTGACAAATCCCTAGTAACTCATAAATTTGTATTTGTGATTTCTAAATTAGAGTCCATTGGGAGTGACACTAAGTTCCTGATTTCATAACTGTCTTCTCCAGCATGTGAAGAGGTTATCAGGCCCGTTCGAAAAAAACATTTAAGACCATTTTTCTTCAGATTAAAAAGCCACAATAGATTTAGCTGGCACCTAAATTGGTTTTTTGACTGCCAGCATGGTATACCAAAGATAGGCGAACCGTTTCCCAGAACACGAATTACCATTTAGGTCACCAATCTCCATATCACATGTAAACAACTTCAATATTTTGCCTCCAACTACGTGTTATAAGTAACAATTACCAATAATAGTGATTGATCCTATTATTAACTATTGATCTAGGCAAATATTGCTGAATCAGAGTTAGTGAATAGAAGTTGCCAAATAATGGTAATTTGTGTTTCGGGAATTCAGTGACAAAATCGATCATGTGATTGTTTGTATTCACTATTATCATGTTTATCTATAGGTGTCCAAAACAGATTTTCAGAGAAAATGCTTTGAAAAAGACAGCAGTGAAAATGTACCGAATATAGTGGAGTAATGTAGGGACTTTTTCTTCTATATTTAGTGATACCTAGGCTTATAAAGATTTTTTGGATGTTAGATCCCATAGATGGGAACACCTACGAACCCGACAAAGTTGTCTCTACACTAGCTTTAGGCAGCCAGCATTGCTTTTTGTATATAGTGTAAAATAAAAATATCTTCAGTACTCATCCTCCCATAAATATTCTCATTTACCCAATTTTGAAACTGTTCCAGCATCACTGTAGTTTTGAGTTAGGTTGATTTAATACGCACCTCTATCAGGGGTCTGTCCAGACTTATTTATGAAAATGAACCTTGAACAACAGTCTTGTCAATCTCTTATATATAAAAGGAAAAGCCGTATTTATGATTGTGTTAATTTGTATTTTGTGAGGGGTTCAGGAAACCTGAATTTCAGCTGGACGGACCTCTGCCTATACCCAACGATACCCAAAGTATTCCCAAAAAGTATTATTATACTGTAAAAGATGAAATATAGCAAAACTATGGAAAGGTGTGCCAGAACTAGAGCAAGCGATTATAATTATACAGGGGCATTACCATGCCATGCAACTTCGGCAAAACTACAAATGGTATTGGCTGAAAGGATATTCTTACTCTACATTAAAAAAAATGAATATTGTCTTCACCATATTACTGAAATAATTCGGGAGCATTCACAGAACAGTGGTGTCACGTGCGATTTCATGGTCATAATTTCATCGCATGCCTGTTGCTTGTGGATTCTTTTTATTTAAAAAAAAAAAAAAAAAACTTTTTCCTGTTGCTTGCATTCTTTTTTTTTTGTGGGTGAATTCCTGATATACAGCTGTTATTTTTTCAATCTGAAAAAAAACAATCTGATCTGCTAGGATTATCAGCAAAACCATAGCAACATCTAATAACATTTGAAAATGTGCCAGAGAGGATGATGTTGGCAATGCTTCATTGTTATGCATATTCACCGATTTGGGTACAAGAAGGTATACTATACATTGGGAATTAATCCAAGAAAAATTTTAATCCAATAAATCTCAAAAGACGACCGAAGTTTCAGATATTTGGCGACAACTTCTAGCACAATCATTCTTATCAAAAGCTGTTACATATAAGTAATTGAAACACATACTGCAGTGAAACGCTTGATACAGTATAATCCAGATCACCAAGGGCACAGTCAGTCACTAAGGCAGGAATAATTTTTCAAGATTTTCCATTCCAGGTGGCGCTAGTAATGCGGGCTATTCAAATGGTGTCTTCCCTTGTGTGACAGTATTTGAAAGCCTCATTTTGTTTTCCGTTGTCTGAATGTCTCGTCTCACTAGAATTATGTTTCCGTCAGGTTGTACTTTCCCTGATATATTTATTTTTTTTTGTAACTTCTGCCCATCCGTTTTCAGTGTCGCAAAGAAATGTCATAATATTTTAGTTTACCATTATTTTAAAGAGTCTGGATACCCAGAGTGACTTGTGTTGCAGTCCAGGATTTATTTTTTTCTGTGTAGGAAATTCCCAACGTGGGCGTTAACACCCCCTTGGAGGCGATGAGACAAAAAGATTGGGAAACTATGGTATAGAAATATCTATTTTTTATAACCAGAAGGACCATAGCTTATTTAAGTTGGAATTCCTAAGAGACTGTGAATACCCGGAAAACTTATACCCAGGATCAATTTATATTTTTTTCATACTGAAAATATTTATTTGTAATATTATTGTTGGTTCCCAGTTTTATGTTTCCTTTGGCATACGTAGTCAGTCATAGCCCTGGCGACTTTTCCTTGACCCGCCGAACGTGTTTGGCACAAAAAAAAAAATCTCCAAGAGATTTCGATTACACTGCATCTGTTCCAAACGCTTAAATAACGATGCTCAATGGACAGGAGGAAAATATAGATGGAACATTACATTGGGAAATTGAGTGGGACCAGAAAAAAATATTGTTCCCAAAGATTTCCACCGTATAACAAAACATTCACTTCAAACAATCCTCAGTTGCATAATATAATCAGTTTCGGGAATTTTTCACGACTGTGGCAGAAGAAAAAATTGGTGATTTTGGTCCTAAAATAATGGCTATTGGCACCCATTTATTTAAGTGTATGTTAATTTATGGTGACACATTGCTGTTTTTGAACAGTAGAAAACTTGGCGATAAAAGGTGAACTGTGTATCGGGAATAAAACCACTGACCCTATTACATCCTTAAACTCTGGAATGCATTAAAATGAAACACCCCAACAACATGCAAATGTTTCGACGCCTTCAAATCATCAAAATAAACCCAAGCGAATTGCATTGAACAATGACAAGATTCGAATCAACCTCTCAATCATTTCTCCAAAAGTTATTTAAACATTTATTAACGCTAAACGACAGGAGTTATCCGTGTTACAAACAACCACGCTGTATAAGAACACAACATATACCGCGAAGCACATGATCGAGGATGATTCAGGATTGTCCGTAGCACAAACAAGTCCACCATCATCCAGCGTTACTTATTCATTCATACAGTTCCTACTTGTCGGCAGGGTCGACGTTTTCAGTCTGTAGGCCCTTGAAAGTCGTCACGTGGACGTGGGTCACTAAGGTGTACAGCTTGTGGATGGAATCCTCGTCTTCGTTCCTCCTCCTCGAGAGCCTCACCCGGACCCTGAAAGGCACGTTCCTCACGCCCTTGGACCAGATGAATTTGTTGAGCCTCGTGTCGACTCGCACGTCGGGGGTTCCCATCTGCTTCTCGGCGAACTTGCGGATCTCCTTGATGGCACGAGGAGCCCTCTTCTTGAATCCTATGCCATGCAGCCTCTTGTGGAGATGGATCGTGTACTCGCGGGTCACTACCTCACTGAGAGCCGACTTGGCTTTCTTTTCTCCTTTCGGTTTGCCCATTTCTACTCACCGAAAAATACCTCTATGTAACGGCACTTTTTTGAAACGATCTATACTAGAATTCAATTAAACGACAACCACAACGTGGCCAAAGTTATGGCGACCGCACTGGAAAAAGCTGTCTATGCCGTTGCCACGAATAATAAATGAAATAAAGAAACGTGACAATACACGGACTTCGCTATGAGAATTTCTTTTATTGTCTATTATTGCTCATATTTTCACACTACCGAGTTGCTGTCTGATCAACAAATTAGGATTAAAGATTGTGAAACGGATGAAATCTAGATGAAAAAATTAAAAAAAACATTTTTTGATAAAAAAGTAAGAGAACTTTGTGATTTTTTTACTATTTATGTCATTATTGAAAACTCATAATAGTTTTGATTCAATATTTTAATTTTTCTTGACATTAAAAAAAAACTTTGCTCTGTTGCTGCCATCTAGTAGCACATATGACAACCTTTCTTACAGTTACTGACTTAAACCATTTTACTTACAATAAAATCTACATGAAAAAAAAACTAGAAATATTTCTAAGCAGGCCCTCTGAAAAATTTTGCATGTTTCTCGATATTTTTGGTATTACTAAAAGCTCAACAACAATTTTGATTTCATCCATTTATTTTTCTGGACGAAACATTAGAGTTTGGTCTTTTGCTGCCATCTATCAACTCTCGTAGCAACCTTACTTATGGTTTCTTACCTAAATATCAAACTCTTTTGTTTACAGCGATTACGGAATTACGATTTCTTTGCAGATGGACATCTAATTTTTTTATTCAATTAAATGTCCACATCAACAAATAACAGCATTGTATGGAAATTCTTTGCGTCTTCATCAAACACCATATGAGTCTTCTCGATGATATGAGTGGGAAGGCTAAACTATATTTCGTCAATGAAAAACGAAAATTCGTGATCTCAAATGCAAAAAATACGGTCAATTGCCAATTGTTGCCAAAGATGAGCAAAATTGTCAATCATAGCCGAAATCAATGAGAAATCGCTGATTGGAAGAAAAATGAAGCGTTAATAAAAATTGCAGAGCATTTAAATGTATTTCAAAATAATGTTGACCATGATGTACGTTTGAGATGAACTGACATCAAACTGTTTGGCGATGATGCTAAGCGTCCCGTTATTGTTTTGATAAAGTATGGTCATGCAATGGTCAAGAGGTGGAAATTCGGGGATCACTAGGCTGACCATATTTCTTCGAGAGAAATACGGGACATTGCGTTTCCAAATACGGGACATCGCCAATTATCGCCAAAAACAACGCCAAAACCAAATAAAGTTGCCAAATATTGTTGAAATTACGGAAAAATCCCAATGGCGGGAAATGATGCAAATTGCAGTGGATTACAATGTATTTCACGAAAGACAAACGTTCAAGCAAATGTGGGAGATCAATATTCTCATATATAGTTGTAATTATCGTAAAATAATTTATCAATTGAAAAATAATGTCAATCTTTGACTTCAATAAAGAATAAAAATTCAAGTAGGCTTTTCGTGTAAAATACGGGAAAAACCGAGACACTTTTGCCAAAAAGTCGGGATGGCCAAAAAAACAGAAAATACCGGGACTGTCCCGGGAAATACGGGACGTATGGTCACCCTAGGGATCACCTGACTTTGGTGGAAGGACCTAAGTCCGTTTTCAGGATTAACTCAGTCTTTTGTTTTGGTTTTCCATTTGTTTACAAAGTTTTCGGATGAGAAGACGCTAGGCAGCCTTGACGTTGAATCCGTAGCTGTTCAATGAACTTTTATTCAAAAAACTTCCTTTATTAGATGTTATAATTGCTTGACGTCCATCATAGTTTAGGTAAACGCCGCTAGGTGTATATTAACGAGGATATCAAATTTCATTGCACAGCTTCCTTTGTTCTGTCCCATAACATATAAATTGATGACCGTTCATTTATGTTCACAAAGGAGAGGCTAAATGACGTTGATACTAATAATTTTTTGGAAGCTGATTTTAAGCACTTATAATGTTGAACTGATTCTTACATTTATTATACTAACTAGAATACAGTCGAATCTCGTTATAACGAACTCCGAGAGACCGGAGAAATCACTTCGTTGTAAAGGAATTCCAGGTTTATGCATTGTTCCTATGTGAACTTATGTGGAGGGATTAGAAAAGTGTCCGTTAAACCGAGATTTTCGCTATAAAGATATTCGTTAAAACTGGATTCGATTGTATTTATAATTCTTTCAAAATGAGAAGAAATTCATGTAGAAATAGTGGTTATGTTTCAATGATATAGATCATAGTTTCCCAACCTTTTCTGTCCCATGGCCCCCTTCTTCAGAAATTTTCTCCCATCGCCCCCAATGCAATCCAACCCATAGGATCGTATGTTATACCCGTAGCTTCTACCGCCCCACTGGAACATTCCATTGCCCCACCCCAAGGGGCATTAATGCCCACATTGGGAATCACTGATATAGATCATATATGCTTAGCCCATGGGTCAAATGTGGCCTGCAACTTCAAACCTATTTATGCAAAACTGGACCGAGCCACACATTACCAGATCACTTAAATGAACTACGCATTTACAAATCACTTAAGTGGCCCACAGCACATTTACATATCACGTGATACACGCCACAGTTCCAGATCACTCAAGTGACCCGAGACACAAATATCACTTAAGTGACCCACGTCACATTAACAGATCAATAGCAACTTTGGCCCTTTTCCTTTGAAGATCATTGCAAATGGCCCTCAGCACATTCACACTTTGATTAAGTAATCTGCAGCACATTTCCAGATCACTGAACTGAGCTGCGGCACATTTACAGATTATTAAAATGACCCATGGCACACGTTGCCAGATCACTCTTGAATATCACTTAAGAAGTTGTCCACTGCCTATTTCCAGAAGACTTAATGCGCCCGAGTGGCGCATTGGTAAGATTTTTCCACCGAGATGTCCGCAGTAGACTTCATGTATCCCGGGACATACCAACGCTAATTGTGAATGGCACCACGATAATGGAAGATTATGAGAAAGCAAACGTTTTTGCAGACATATTTTCTGGTTCATATAATTTCAGTTGTTCCGGTTACGACCATCGTTATCAGGGCCTTATGAATGATCCTCTTTTTTTTCGTGACATGTTCAGCACTCAGACAATGAAAGCCATTATTGCTTCTCTTCCTGGTCGATCATCTCCGGGTCCTGATGGAATACCCAGTTGTTTCTACAAACGTCTTTCAGACCCGATATCTTCTCTGCTTAGCTCCATCTTCACATCCTTCTATGACTACGGGTCTATCCCATGCTCTTGGAAATCTGCAGTTATTAGTCCAATTTATAAGAATAAAGGCTCCAGGGCAGATCCAAATAATTATCGCCCGATATCGTTAACCGATATATCCTGCAAAATTTTCGAGAGATGCATCGTCAATCAGTTACTTTCATTTGCTGACGAGATGGGCTTAATCCCCTCAGTTCAGTTTGGCTTCATTCCTGGCCGCTCCTTACCAGTGTAGCAGTTGATTTGTCATGATATATGGGAGAGTTCTATAGACTCTGGACAAGAGATTGATGTAATTTATGTCGATTTCCAAAAGGCATTTGATAAAGTAGACAGATTGCTACTACTGAGAAAGCTAGCTTGCATAGGGGTTCCGGATAAAGTTGTGAGGATAATTCAAGAACTGCTGTCAGACAGAGTTCATCAGGTTCGCGTAGCCAACGTGATGTCTAGAGAATGTCAGGTGCCAAGCGGAGTTGTCCAGGGATCGGTGTTAGGCCCGATCTTATTTACTTTGTACACTTACGATATTACTCAGGCTGTGTCACCCATCTCTCTATTGCAATTCGCTGATGACGTGAAGTTATTCTCTCCAGTGGAAAACACTAGGGGCCCAAGAATTGCATGCCAACAACTTTTCCAGTGGAGTTGTCAGTATAAGCTACCTATTTCATCATCAAAAAGTGGATCAATGCATTTAGGTAGACGCACCGATCCTGAATATTACCAACTAGGTAATGAAACGTTACAGCAATTGGATTCATGCGTGGATTTAGGTATTGCAATGAGCCGCATTCTGGATTTCACTGATCATTATCATGGCATAGTCTGCAAAGCTAATAGAATTTCATATATGTTACGCATGGCATACTGTAAGTGTGATGTGCATACGTTGTCATATGCTTTCTGTGTGTACGTTCGCCCGACTCTGGAGTTCTGTTCGCAAGTATGGAGCCCTTACAAAATCAAGGACATACAGCTCCTCGAAAAGCCACAGAGGTCGTTTACTAAACGAATACCTGGCATGAGCGGTCTATCTTATTGCCAGAGACTTCAATTTCTGGGTTTACACTCACTGGAATGGCATAGAATCGCTGCAGATCTGAAGATGTGCTACAAACTAGTCCACCAAATTGTTCATCTACCATCGAGAGAGCCTTTCTTTGAGATCATAGACAGGCGAGTTAACCTACGTAGGCATCGCTTCCAAATAAGAATACCAATGGCTAGAAGGGATTGCTTTTTCCACGGATATAGATGCCGTGTGGCAAGAATATGGAACAGTCTTCCATCAGAACTTGTATGTACCTCCTATGCAAGATTTGCTTTCACTATTGGGGATTTCGACCTGACTCCGTATGCGAAGTGCTTCCCGTACTGACTATTTTTTTTTCTTCTTCCAGTATAAGTGCATTTCATGCCTTCTGGGGTTATTGTAAATAAATATATCTTCCACTCTGAAGGTTACCGTCAAGGTCCACTGGTTTGAATCCGGCCAAAGAACGTCTGAATCAGATTCTTTACCTACCGACCTGGGGCGACCACCGATAGATGTTACCTTCATTTCCCACTCAACTCCATTAGTGGCACATTGCCATAAAGCAATGTATAACCGGAGTTGGTGTGTGCAGGGCCGCAACTAGATGCTTGGTCACGCGGGGCAAGTGCTCATTTTGGCGCCCCCTTGTAATGTTGAAGGAGAGGTTTGAGAATAAAATTTGCTCCCACTCTGGTCCAGTGCCCGGGACACGAGACCCACCTGCTCCCCCTAGTTGCGGCCCTGAGTGTATGGTAAAGTAGATCATTTCAATGAACTAAATGAACATTTACACATAACTTAAATAACCGTGGCAGTTTCAAATATCAGCACAAATATCACTAAAGTTACTTGCAGCATGTTTCCACAAATCACACTTGAATATTACTTAAGTAGCTCACGACACATTTACAAATCACTAAAGTGACATGACATAGTTTACATGCCACACAAAGTCTACATGACACCATGACACAATTATACATTTGCAGATCAATTAAGTGACACAAGACACTATTTAAATATCACTTGAGAAGCCTGTGGCACATTTGCACTTCCGTTAAATAGCCCACAGCACATTTATAGAGTTGCTCAAGTTGCCTGTGACACGTTTTTATACAAATAAAGTGGCCTGCACTATTCTAAAGGTTGAGCACCTTCGATGTATATATGATCATTTTCGTAGTGTAATGACTGAGCAAAGGCATGCTCGTTCAAAGCATCTTGGGAATAACTTTCTCCAACCTAGATTGCTTCAAAATTGGCATTTAAAAATTTGCAAAGAACCTGAGAATTGAAATTTGGCGTCAAAAAAGATGATGTTTGACAATTGATATACAGTGTAACCATCATGTTACAATATTCTGCGGAACAAGAAAAAGTCATTGAGGAATTATCGTTATATATATCAAGAAGCGGCAGTGTAACATTAAAGCAACAAGCCTACAATGGTACAAATCTTCAGTCATTATTACCATTACACTTCATTCATGGTTTGATAAATAGATGGCAACACCATAATAAGCATTTCACAGAAACAAACTCTGTTTGATTCACACTCATTCCAACATATACCCCGATTCGTTAGAAGTTCCACAGAAGAAAATGGCAAGATTCGTTAGAAGTTCCACAGAAGAAAATGGCAAGACGGGTATAGGGGCTTCGTCGTGGGGGTGGGTGGGGGGTGACCCATTTCTTGGTTATTGATTCATAATGAAAATAGATTTTCTTGAGAACGAGATATAAAATGTGCGTTAAGGTAAGCAGCAGCTTAAAAACATGCCATTATTTCTACCCTTTATACCAACAGCACCTATAGCTGCTTGTAAATTAACGTATCAGGAAAGAACTTACTCTGCTCATTGATTACTTGTTAATCAACTTCAGGCATTTGGCGATAAGTTGCAGAAGTTCAAGTGATGAACTTGTTGTGGTTAAAAGTCTCTCCACAGAGAGCAGGTGGACCCATAACTCGATACTGTTTTACTCAATAAAAAATTCATTTGCATCTTTATTTCAGGAAATGGAAGACAGATGACAACGCAAACACGAAACAAGCACAACTCGACAACATAAATACATTAGGGCTACGCATATACTCAGAACACACATTCGGGCATGTGCAGATTCGTTAGAAATTCCGCAGGAATGTGTACCAGGTGCACATGCATGGTTAAGTAGTAGTATTTACTGTGGTAATCTTCGAACATAATGCAAAGGATTCTGGAGCATTTTCTTCACGAGAACAATAGGAGAAAATGTCTCCCTAGCCACTTCTATGTTCGTCCAATTCAATGTTTAACAAATGTCTCTCAGGAGTAGGAGTATATGAATGAACGAACGCCAGAACTTTGCCACTGGACTTATCTCGTTGCTGAGATCTCTTCCAGCCCAGTTTCATGGCAGAGTCTGGAACAAAGGAGTAGGAGTACAGTAAATATAATGAAATGATGAACCTCTCCGCTAATTATATGAAGTACAATTGATTAGATACCAAACAGAGACAAATTTTGAATAGAAAATTCACATTTGTCTGTGGGGGAATCAAATCATCCATCTGTAGGGAATCAATTTTTATTTGTGTAAATTTTACCACCGAATAAAATCCAGGGACTCCAAGGACCTGGAACCTGATTCCCATGTTTTCAGTGGGGCCCTAGACTGGATTTATCTTGAGCTTCTGCTATTGCAAATTTTACAGTGTTAAGGGGAAAAAAAAGGTTAATCAAAGTCCCCCCCCCCATCCTCCGTAATGAAACCTGTCAATTTTCCCATGAGGCGCCCATCCAGGAGCCCTGTCTAACTTTCCCATGAGATCTATGGAAGAAACTTCATTTACATTCATTTTATCAGAAAAAAAAAAAAAAAAAAATTCAGGACTACCACAGGGGTCCCCCAATGTACAGATATTTATTTGGACCGAGACTGATATTTATCGCAAGCTCCCTCTACTGCCACTTTATGATGTTAAAGCTGCAAGAATGAGATTCATCCTGAACCTCCAGGAACCTGTCACCCCCATCCCCATGACATTATGAATACAACTTATTTGCAAGGACTAAACCAATGAATCAAACCAGGACCCCTCCCCCAAAGGTGAACCCTCATATGGATTCCAATGATATACCTTGATTCCACCTGAAATTTTGTCAAACTTCCATTTAAGAGCCGTGGACAAAATTGAAATTGTACCAATAGATAGAACCCAGGGTCCCAACAAGAGTCTTCTCATGGGAGGGTGGCCTTTATTGCCCATCCAATGAATGTATTCTTAGTTGGTACATTACGTGTAATGTTATTCTTGTGGTTGGCAGGGAAGTGAACAGGATGACAGTGGTTTATCTACAATGTAAAAGAGCTACTGAAGGTATCTGTCGAAGTCTCTGCCCTGAGTACTAGGACCCTGTATGTTGGAAACACTAGTGATATATACATATCTAGTGTTAATATGTATATATAAACCACATATATGTATGGTTTCTGTACATACACATAACTTGGTCTCAATGGGTCAAACAGTTCCTGACAATATTCAGAAGTTTAATGAAAACTTGACCCAAAATCGTAACCAATTTCCGTCGCACGAAATCTTATTTCCATTGCATAGAAACAGGCATAAGACATTGCACTTTTTGAATTTGTGCTTTTATGTTATAGAGTAGATTTCACAGCAACACTTTTTTTATATTCTGAACACAAAATAATCCAATCAAATACAGATCATCTCAGCAATGAAGTTACTGACACATAACGTGTCAAATATTTGAAATTTTCTAAAAGAATGAATTTAATTTGAATTCCCGCATTTTCCATTGTATGCTTTTACTTG
This sequence comes from Pholcus phalangioides, assembly GCF_987345545.1. Taxonomy (NCBI): domain Eukaryota; kingdom Metazoa; phylum Arthropoda; class Arachnida; order Araneae; family Pholcidae; genus Pholcus; species Pholcus phalangioides. The sequence goes on from NW_028301601.1 coordinate 55,389,222, forward strand.
ATAAAAACCAGGTTTTTTCCCCCAGCTTATCGGGTTCAAGGACCTTGGGTAACTTCAGCGTTAGGATAAGCTACTAAATAGTTTTTAATCAGTGTTTCTTAACCTTTTTTCGCCCATGGTCCCCTCTAGACCATTTTTTTTTCTCATGACCCCCCCCCCCCCCACCCATAAAGAAGCAAGACCCTTCCTGTTACTGAATTAATTTTTTGAGCAATTGATACTAAAGAAAAATTTCATGACTGAGGGGGTAACGACACCTGATTCAATGAGGGTTTTCATAGGGGGGCTCTATGCAGTGTCATCTCGCCCCCCATGGAGACCGTCAGGCAAAAGGATATTGTGAAGCCCCTACTTCAGCTCGAAACAACTTCTTATGATATATCCAAATCATGGTACCAGATCTCGTATTGTAGAACCTCTATTAATATCAGGGCTTTGTTCACTTATGCCTATGTTTTAAGATGGCCCTGTTTCTATGCAGGGCCGTTTTAGCAGCACATCCCCGTAAGCAGCAATCCCCTCCCCCCACTTGTCTGGCAGTACCTGTTTACACTACTGTGGTGGTCGAGTGGTCGTATAGTGACAGATTCTCATTGTGAGGGCCCGGATTCAAACCCCACTGTTGCCACAGTGGTGGTCAGTTAAAGTTGGTTTTCTGTGATTCCCAACTTCAAGGTGTGAATGCAAGCCGATCTCCCTGTTAATAAGTCTCACCACAGAGAGCAACAGGCTTACAGCAGTAAAATCTTGAATCATTGCACTTTGCTACGACCTGCACTATAACAAGCATTGCACCAAAACAACCCAATTCACATTGGGTTCACAACACGGACACGCACATTCCAACATGTACCAATTCGTTGCGTAGGAACCATGATATGGTCGTAGATCACTAGACATTGTTTTCCCACACAACCAAGGGACACTATCTGTAAGAAAGTTAGCATCAGATTTTGTAGAAGTCCAGCCGATGATGCTTGACCGGATCGTGATGAATGATCACCCACAGATGATGACCATGGGTTAGTTTCCAAATAATTATTTGGCAACATGCCAGGTGAACTGGCCAGTTTCACCCAACATGATCAACAAGGATCATCAGAAATTGAATGACGGGAATTATTTACCAATGGATATTCTCGGCCACCCTCAGCAAACAAGGTATTACATACAATATTAAGCTTATAAAAAATGTATTAAGAAAATACATAAACCCTAATGAGACTAGGCTATATTTCACCCGGGAGGAATTCACAGCATTAAATTAAGAAAAATATCATTGAGAGATTAATTTTGATGAGACATTAGCAGCTCTACCTGCAGTCTCATCCTCATCTAATGACTGGAAGACCCCACCCTCCAGCTCAAAGACTAAGCAGACAAATTGGCTCATACCAGAACGCTAGCGATACCTTCGGTGGTTTCCGGTAGCTGAGAGGGCCCTGGGGTCTAAAGGTAAGAAATTTCTTAATATTAACTATTAGTAATTAAAGCATGACCCAGACGCTGTCATATTACAATATCTTAAGACTGTAGGGAGTGGACCCCATGACCTCATGTTGAGAAACACTGGTTTTAATGGTTGTGACACTTTAAAAATTTGAACCTCAAACTTTTTTTTCCAGCTTCATCAAAATAATATTTGCATTCAACTATGGCATCAAATTGAATGAGCTATTACCATGAGAATATTGGTTTTACTTTGCCCATTATTAATATCTCATTTTCTTTTGCCAGAATGTCAGGTTACGCACCAATACAATCGCAGCCGCCATTTGGGCCTCATGGAGATGCATCTGGTGGATATTTTAATCCTAACTTTGGGTCTCCAGGTCAGTTTAATAACAGTATTACTTATATTTTCTCTTTTATGATGGTAATATTTGTTTTTTGAAAATTTGTAGTTTTTCTTACTTTCACCACCTTAAAGTTCAGTGATAGATTTGATTCATATGGTTATCATAAACTTCATCCATCAGTAAAATTGATGGATTTGCGAGGTGGGCTCTTTCAAATCTTGACCATTGTCTACCATGTGTGTCGTAATTAATCAAGATTTTATAGGATCTTTCTCTCTGGAACTTTCACCCCCAGAAATTTTGCCCCCGGCATTTCGCCTGCCCAGACCGCATTATATGCATCATTGCTAAAATAAAGTGTAAGTACGAGACAATTTTTTTTTTTTTTTAATTTCATAATAATGTGTCTTTCAACATGAGAATTGGTCATAAAGTCCCAGAAAAGTTTAAAAAAAAAATACTCAGGACTGTTTTTCTTGGGGTAAAACATGTTTCGCTCTTAACAAATTTGGCTGGCACCTAAATTTTTTTTTTGTATTTGTCCAGCCCTAGTAGACAGCACAACTTGTATCAAGATGCACATTGCAACACCAAGCAGCTGTTGAAGAACCATTTTGACAGTAACAACATGACACCACACCTGGCAGCCATGTTCACCTGACAGGTGAACACTACTATAACCCTTGCAACTTTTGGCTTTGGGAATACCCCAAAATGTTATGTGCAGTGGTCAGATTGCAAACTTTGATGAATTGAAAGCACATCTACATTATTACCATGGCATAGGCCTACTCTGATCTGTTGTTGAACAAGCACTTTTGTTCTTTTACCACACAGCCAGAGCGCAGTAGACAACATATTTAACATTTCTTGTGTAAGTTGTTGTTTGGTTAAATGACTCCATTTTTGTGATTTTTCCATGAATTACAAAATTGTGCCATGCTAATTGCATTATCATTTTGCCTTGACTTGCTGTCATATCCATTTTACGAGCAAATTTCTCATGTGCTGGATGAGTACAGTATCATCTATCTTATATTTTTAAGTATTTTTTCCTCTTTGAAATACAAAATTCCATTGCCTCAGGAACATTCATGAATATTAATACAAATTTTCTATTCATTCTGACTAGTGGTTTTATTTTACAGTGTTTTGAAATCAGAACTTTAGTTTTAATCACCCAGTATATTGTAAATCATTGATAATTAAATTGCATTAATTATGCTTCATTAAACACACTGTAACAGTACACTGCTTAGTTTTATCATAGTTTTTTCAAAATAGAGTCCTAATTAAGCATATTGAAAGAGTAACTTGGGGGAAAACATCTTTATTATATGGTTAATAATAACATTGAGAGAGAATTCCCAAACACAAAATATTTTCTTGAGTTAAGCTATAAAATAACTAAATTGAAAAAGTTGGTTTTTATTAAAATGTAAGAAATATTTATAGGTTATTTAAATATGAGAATTGCGTTAATTACATTAATAAACATTTTATTTTAATTAATAATTAGAAGTTTGAATGATTTTTCATAAATTTTATTGTTTTTAATATAAATGTTATTAATACCAAAAAAAAAAAAAATGGGTTGAACCAAAAAAAGCTGGTTTAAATCAAAAAAACCCCAGTTTTTTGGTTTCTTTTACCAACCCTGGGTAGGGCACACACAAATGAATCTAGGTGACAAATCAATGCAGAATCGGAAATGATACAGTAGTGTACACAGAAAACATACCACGCAAGTGAATGTGCATGCATTTCAACAAATAACAGAGTAGAAAGAAGGTGTTCAAAGTATCACCCATGAGCTGTAATGTGGGTCTCACATCCCTCGCGCATGAAATTACAATAAGCATTCTGGAAGATTCCGGGCATGTCTCAGACTTCCCTGCAATGCATGCAACCAGGTCATCAGTGCCGATATACAAGTCAAGTAACACATTGAATAAAACATCTGCTGTGGATATGTTGATATAATATACAGTTTTATGACTTTTGTCCTATTCACTTCTATATATTTTTACCTCGGTTATAACATACCTTGCTCAAAACATACACCTTGGATATAGATTACCAAAAAAAAAATTGGCCTGATCAGAGCTGAATGTTTGCTGCCCAGCAGGCTGTCTGGCGGCTTACAAATCACCAGGGCTGGCATGTGAAGGGGAAAGACAAGTTGTGCATTATTTCTTAAATCGACAATACAAGTGTATGTATGTGTAGAGAAGGATAGAAAAGAACCAGGAGAGGATTTTCCTCACAAGTAATTACAAAATAAGTGCTCATCCAGAGAAGATGCAAAAACAACCCAGTTGAAGGAATTATAAGTCAGAAAAAGCAAAGAGAAAAAAAATTGTCTTAACCCAGTGGGGGGCAAACTGTTTTAGGAGGAAGACAAAAAAAAATTGATGAGCCGGACATATCTGGCCATTTATTCATTATTGGAATTTTTGTGCTTAGAACTAAATGAAGTGGCAGGATGTGTTCTTTACTTTGAAGACTACCATGGTTTCATTGCAAATGAGACACATTGGTTTATCCTTTACAACTATGAAAAAATAAATATAAGTACAACATTTATTGAATATTATGTTTAATTGTTTTGTATATGCAAGGGGGGGGGGGTGTTAAATAAATTTCTATATAAATTCTTACAACTATATTTTCCATATGCAAAAAGTGGAATAACCCCTTGAATGAATTTTTTAAAAACACTGAAATTGAAAATAAGCTATGCTACTGCAGTTTGTCTAGCACTAGCTTGGCCAAAGAAAAAAAAAACAAATTTAGTTAACTAAAAAAATTGTTTGGATACAACATACTATACGGAAAAAACGTTGAAAAATATTAGTCTAAAACCAACATATTTTTTTATAACATTCATTACATGCGCTGGTGGCATCCTAATGTTTTCTCACAAAAGGCATAAATTTTTTCAGTAGTAAAAAAAATTGCAAATTTCATAGCCGCGATAGTTGCAGTTATTATCTACAGATGATGCTGTGAAAAGAATTTTCAGTTTTAGCGCTACCTGTCAGCAATAAAGATAACCATTCTTATAACAAATTTTTGTTATTTAATAAAATCCTGTCCTTGTGTGCAAACTAAATCGTTTGTTTTTCGAATTAATGAACTATTACTTTTTTTATCACCTGATCAATATTTATTTGAGGAAAATTTCACTCAAAAATTTCCCTTTTGAATAAATTTTTCACACACACTTTGGAAAATGTGCTGCCAGCTATCAGTGAAAATATGTAGTCAAGTATGCTTATAAATTAATAAACTGCATATATAATTAAAAATATTTTTTTTTGTTTTATGAACTTAATATTTCTGCAAATGTCAAGAAAATTCCTTCGTGTATATTGTAGCTGGGAGAAAAATTCATTACTAGTTACCATCACTGAGGCGCAGAGTCTAATGTGGCGGGGAAGATATAATGAACTGTGTGGGTCTTTTCTTTACCTCTGCGCTGCTGCATCCTTATTATAGAGCGCTCACAAAAAAAAGCGCTACTCCTCGAGCGCTGAAAATATGTACTAAACTTGTGTGTAGTAGAGTCTCTTGCTAAAAGTTCTAAATTATTCTCCTGCAAATGGAAACGGCATTTCACCTCTCAATATTTTCCCAATCAAACAGCAATAAAACTCACGGGATGTATATCAGTTTTTAGACAAATTAACATTCGGATAACTTAGGGTATCAAAATGATGCCTAGAAATTCTCTCAGGGGGCGTGTGTGTCTTCGCGTCTTTATTATGAGCTGCCCCTGATATTAATGCTTGTATAAAAATCAATTTGCATTGTGTGGTTTAGTATAATGTGATACAAAATAAACGTAATTTTTTCTTGCAAGAAATATGCTGTGCACACTAGACTAATGTTCATTATGCTTCAAATTGTTTTTGTATGAACTTTCAGCTATCAGTATGAATATGAACTTTTCTATGTACATACTCGAATATTTTCCTTCAAGTTGAAAAAGTTTTAGCAAATATTTCTTTTTTGCTCATAACTTAGATTGCTCGGAAGTCAAGACACCCAGAACCCCAATGTGTACTGATCTATCTATAATATCTGATTTTAGAAGGTGGGGGGGGGGGTTTAAACATATCTGATTTATTTGCAGGAGTTTATAAACATTGATTTTTTTAAATGCTTTAGCTGAAAATTGATACATTTTATTTAAATTTTTGTAATTTTTCTCTCCCATTATCAAAAACAAACAGGTGCTGTTCAACCTCCTCCTCCTGGGTTTGCTTTGGGTTCTTCCCCATCCTCTCCAGATGGCATTTCACCTTCAGCTCCAAGTTTAGATGATATTCATAAAATACAAGGTTACGAAAAAACTGCATTTAAAAAAGGTAAGTTAGAACTTTACTTGATCAGATTTGAATTCACATTGGTTCTGTCACAGATGCTACTGTCCTTTGCATAATGTCATCATAGAAAATTATACCTAACACTTGAATGCGTGAATTTCTATTTTGTGGCAATCATTTTTTTAATTTAAGGATTTAACTACAAGTTCTTCACAAGTTTCTTTTTTCACAATGTAAAAATGTATGAACTTTTAGACATTTTGCAACATTTGTTTTCCTACCAATTTTACAAAAAATGTGTGTAATATCGGCAATAAGAGTTTAAAAAAATGCTTCTCATATGTACAGCATAGCTGCCAAGTCTTCCAAATTTCTACTCCACCTCTTGTACTCCTGAAAAATACTTATACCGCCCAAATCTTGACCATGATTACAAAAAAATCTCTATTTTTTGGGGGGATTATTCCCAAATTTACCTGGAAAAAAATATCATTGCTTTTGTTTTCAATCCCCAAAACGATGTATTAAGTACAATGTTGTTGCCATTACATCAAATCACAAAAAAAGATTTCATTTTCTGGGGAGAAAAAGTAAAATTCTTCAAACAGCCAGCATCAATTCAGCCTTTCAACATTCGAAACTGATGAAAAGATTTGTATCTGTCTTGACCATTTGTCCCATTTCGAACACAGTGATGATTTTGTCAGTATGATTTGATTTGAGAATAGTAATGACATATAATTTCAACCGTGCTAATCAGCACTAGCTTACATGATGGCAAGTTTTTATAAAGAGGAAAAATCTGTCATTGTTTTGCAAAAATCCCTTTTGTATTTATTTTTGCACAGAATTTGGATCTGTGCAAAAACCAAATTTTCATTCTCCCAAGTAGGCAGCTATGACACACAGTTACATAATCAAAAGGGTTGATGAAAAATTTATGGTATCATTTTAAAATATGTTATTAGTGTTTCTTTGTTCAGTTTCAAAATAAATTACAAGTATGCAATAGACATCAAAAAATTCTGAATTTCATGTACCAAAAAAAGAATTCCTTGAACTTTCCAACTATAGTGATGTTCATACAGGGTGCATAGGCAACTGGGGCCATGTGACATTTTACTGGCAAACCGTTGATTCTAGGGGCATACTTCCAATTTGAAAAAGCATCCGATTAATGTGTAGTACTCAGATACATCACATTCATATAGCAAGGGGTTGTGTTGTTATTAAAATAAAAAATTAACTTTTTATACGAACACCATGTGCTCAAAAACCCAATTAGAAAATTGTTGCATGTCTCTTCTGATCTGATGCAAACAAAAAAAAAAAACATAATCACAGATTATTCTGGGTATATCTGGATAACAAGATTTGTGTCCCTTCAATATTGTATAATCATTTCTGTGTGGCCACAATAAGTGCTCTTTCACATGCACATTTCTTTGTAGCAAAGCATTTTTCTTTCAATTATTCTGAAATCAGAAAAATAGTCTTTTACATATTGTTCTTTTGAAAATAGTTGAACTGTTGAGTAAAGTATGTTTTCTTCACAACCATGATTAATGAATCAGTGTAACTGATGCATGATTGTAGATTGATCACTGAAAGATTTCAACTAACTACTGTGCACTTAGCTACTTGAATTGACTAATTATTTATCAATGATTAATGCTAATGATTCAGTTTTGTTTCTGTTTTTTCAAAATTGCCTTGTAGAATTTGCTGCTATAAAATTAAATGACATTGTCTTCAACTTTGTGAGAAATCAATTTTTCAGACTCATTATGCAGATTTAATTTTTTAAATTAAGGGGAAAATAGTTTGTTAACCATTCTCTGAGAAATCATTATCTCAGGACCAGTTATGGTTCATCATTTTCCCCCTAAGAAATTACATTTAAAAAATAATTAAATTCATGTTGAGATTTACACTATTGCATTAATTGATAATACATTATTGAGTAGTTCAAAGAGTTAAATATGAATAGAAATGGTGTATGAAATGATGGTTGCAACCGCTTACAATGTAGAAAAATCCTCAGTCACGTTATTTGATATCCTTTAAACACAGGCTCTTAATCTTCTACAGGATGGCAAAAGGTAAAGGTTACAATGGAATTGACTGTTGAGATTCGTCAAACCAATACCACTTCAAAAAAATCTGCAGCAAAAAAACATGGTAATTTCCAGCAGGTGACTATGTCAGACAGAAAAATGACAGAGCATGAAATTTGTTTGACCTTTACCCCTGCCTTTTAACACCATTACTAACAGTAACAAGAGGATAATGCAAAAAAGCCCTGCTATCCTGTCTGATGTTTTAAAATATCTAAATATGAAAAAAATAATAATTAGAGTAATGAAAAATAATTCTGGGTCAACCCTGTCTCTCCCCCTTTTTTTTCAATATTTATCCAAGTTTGAGATACAGGTTGGACTCATTTATAACAAAGTTCAAACAAAACCATGGAACCATTCATTATATCCTCACCAGATTGAAAAATGATGCTTTTAAACATAATTATACACAGTTTAAATGTGTAATGCATATTTTTTAATAATCTGTGTGAGCGTTATGTATATCTAAGCAGAATGTAATGCTTTTTCTTTCACCAAGGGTCTGATCACTGGAACATTATTTGCTTTTCCTCGAACCATTTATAAAAGAGCTGATGCCATACGAGAATGAGCTTTTTTCTCATCAATTCCTCTTTGTTCTTTAAGATCATGGATAACAAACTTTGAAGAATCTAGAATTTCTTTAAAACTTGGCTTTTTTTCCATTCTTTGTCCTTCAAGCAATTGAACTTCAGTTATTATTACAAAAGGAAGTGTTTTGCACTGGACATTCTTCAAAGATTAACTTTATACACTATAACACCACCACAACCTATGTCCGAATCTAGCAAAAGATTGGCAAATGTATGCACTAAAAGTGTTTTGGTGGGTAGATTGTTTGGGATAAACAACCTGTCTCTTCATCCTCATAAGGTTTTCTGCTCTATTCATAAGCAAAATAGGATTTATACAACAACAAAGAAAAGTGAAAAAAAAATGAAGGAAAGAGGATTTTGCAGTAGTCAAAAACGCTCTACTAGCATGTCTTCCAGAGACAGAAAGGGGGCATAATCACTTGTGCCCACCACACATTGCAGAAAATTAAGTTTTCTGGTAAGCAGATTTCGATAAAATTCCAAAAAAATTTGTTTGGAAAACCAGCTGAAAATTTGTTATAGGCATACTTTCATGAAATCAGTGTTCATTAAAAGTAATCAAAATAGCATTGATAGGGCAATACAAAATTCACAGATCATGGACAAACTTTGTTCCATGTTTGTTATAAGCAAGTTGGACTGTAAGTAAAAATTAATTTTATTCTCTGATAAGATTTCATCTTTTGTTCATGCAAGGGAAATTTTTGCTAGCATCCACAAAGTATTAACTGACTAACTTTTCTGGTTTAGTACATCTGGGCTTGAACCTCTGTAAAGAGACATGTAAGCACAGCAATTTAGAATCAGCTTCATAATGTAGGCTCCTTGTGATAACATGGCATAATAACTTTTCTGGTTTGGTACATCTGGGCTTGAACCTCTGTAAAGAGACATGTAAGCACAGCAATTTAGAATCAGCTTCATAATGTAGGCTCTTTGTGCATAACATGGCATGATGTGGCTAAATAATCAAATCGATTGAATTGATAGTGCAAGCTATTTGTTTTTTGTAAACCTTTTAGTCTATATTGCCTTAGTTTAACGTGTATAAGGAATCCCCCCCACCCCAATTTTTTTGGACTTAAAATTTGGGGAAAAAGTTGAAAAGATATATCCCCATAATACTACACATGTATAAGAAACCCTCCCCTCATATTTTGGGGACCCAATTTTTGGCAAAAGGGGTGGATTCTTATACACGTTAAAATGTGGTGATTTCCAAAAACTAACTCTTGATGTGAAGCATGCTATTTTTTTTTCTCATTTGAACTTGAAGAGTTACAAAGCTTAAGAGCATATGTTTGATTGAGATTTGCTGGATATTTCGAGAAATCATACATATAGGATACATGATCATAAAAAAGCTAAAAGATTGATTTTGCTATCTATTAACATAGATATGGTGACAAAATATTTCTGTCTGTCATGCTGTTGTATATACATGAAACCTTGATATAACAATACTCTGCGGACCAAGAAAAAATATCGTTGTAGAGGGATTATCACATTATGTTGAGTATAGTTATAGTGAGGTTTCATTGTAATCTTAAAAGAAAAATTTCCTTAGTGTACTTGAAATTCATTATTATTTGTATTGCAGGGATCATTGCACCACCTCCTTTGGCGGATTTTAGCAATGAGCCACCACCAAGGAATGACATTTCAGTGTAAGTATTGAAAGGCTTTAGACGAATGTGACAAAAAGAAAGATAAATTTGTGGCATTTATTTCCTTTCTAAAATTTAAAAAAAAGTACTTGCAGAAAACAAATCCTTTACAACATTTGGCATTACCCATTTAGGTTGCCTACTCTCTCTGAAGAAGAAGTAGAAGAGGCTGTTGCAAAATATGTTGCTGAACACTGCTGCTATGGTGATGGTGTTGTTAAAGGAATGACGATGAATGAAATAAAAATGAGCAACGCTTTCCATGTGAGTATGCCTACTTAAAGAAAAACCATATCCAGTATTTCCATTGATTTCAAACATCTTTATTCATCTATTGATGCTATCAAAAGTCGAATGGCTCCATGTTTCTGATTAATTATTAAAAATTAATTCTTCTCAGTCCACCGATTCAAAGTTATAAAGAATAGGATTCATGGCATGTTTCCAGGTCCATAGCTGTCAACCTTGGAGAATTAGAATTCATAAGATTTTTGTGCAGATTCAAATTTCTTAAAAAAGCCTTACATAGACGTAAATGTAAAAGGGATTTTTCATAAATGTAAATAAAATCGTGGGAATTTTTCCCCCTTTGGGAAAACATGACATCGTTCTAGTCATTGCCAATTAGTGGGTAAATTCACCAATTATCATTAAATTACACGCCATTAATACACTCAAATCCAAATCATGGCAACAAAAAATCACCATCAAGACAGACTTACTCAAAATAGGATGTATGGCCAAAGTTATGCCTTGATTGGTCGAATTAATGCTAGCTGTTTGGTGATTTTTATCTTTTTCTTGCCATAATTATAAATTTCTTTGTGATTTGATGCAATGGTGGCAATCTATGTATATCACGTCAGTTTTAGGGGGAAAAACCAGACTTTTTCAGGGTAAATTATTTTGGAATAATTTTTTTAGTAGGGATTTTTTTGTCACGATTGAAATTCAGGAGATTCGAGAACTTTTTTGGGAGTCTGAGTAAATAAAGTGTAAATGTACTTTTTGCTGAAGCATATTTTTAATGTTTATGTAGTATTACTTCACAAAAGCCACCATCAGTAAATCACTTTCAAAGTTTTTTCTTTTCCAGTTAATGTTTTCTAGTAAAAAGAAGTAAATTATATATAACATCAACTGTGATTTTGCTGAAATGATTTCATCCAACTATCGTACTGTTATTGATTTTGATTGAATCTAGTAAATTTCTATGTAATTTTTTTTATCAAGAAAATTACACAAAATTCAGAAATCATTACACTATTGGCTTAAAAATTTCAGTTATACTATTTTGAATAGATTTTGGATTGAAAGCCATGGTCTAGAACATAACCCTGAGAAAACTCTAGCATAACTCTATGGAACACTTATTAGAAAATCAATGGTCTGGAACAGATTTGATTAGTTCTTCCTGTGAAGATTAAGCTACCATTTTAGTTAATTCATAAAAATCTTAAAATTGAATGTTGTCTTTTGACAACAAGGATTGATTGAATGTTGGGAAATGTTTTTACAATAATCATGCATCACATGGCTCAGAATTTATTTATGATGCTTAACTATGAAGAGGTCTATATTTTTACATAATAACATATATATAATAGAGATATATATATATAATAAATAAATACATATATTATTTATCATAGTATACTCTTGAAACGTTTGGTGAGAAACGAGAATCTGCATGGAAATTTGTTCCATATAAAGGTGAGATTTTTTATTTATGTAACATTGTTTATTATTTATGAGTGCATGAAAATCTTGTTAGTAAATTTCCTTGTAATCTAAGTACCTCTGAACAAAATGAAGTAGATTGACAAGCAAAAATTAGTCATCATAGCACAGTAGTCATTAATATTGCATGAATATCATTTGTGGGATACATTTTTGTTTCTTTCCCATCATATGATTGATATAATATTTTTTGTATATATAGGTCAGCCAATTGATGGGCCAATGAATGGACCTGCACCTGGTCCATGGCAAGTACTTGTTCCACCCAGTGGTTATTTTCTTGATGGGAAAGAACGGGTTGAAGTTCCTCACACTGCATTCATAAAGCCATGCCATGAATGTGTTGGTAATGGTAGAGTGCGTTGTTCTAACTGCACTGGTATGGGGCAGGTAAATCTGACTATATATATAAAATTTTGATTTTCTGTCTGTGTGTGTCTATGTTCTCTATACAAATCTACAATTTTAGATCGATCGTCGCCAAATTTTGCATATATACCAAACGGGGCTTGGATTGAACGATAGGCTACTTTAAAAGAATTTACCAGATCAGGGCAAATGGTTGAAACAGGCGAAGAAAAAAAAATGTTGGGCAATAATGGTTTCTGGGTCTCAACAATCACTTTCAGAATGTTTACTTTGGTTACTGTGCTTCCCAAGCAATGTGTTTCAGACATGCGTATGTCTTTACAATGGTTTGTCCCTTCTTTAATGCTGCCAGTATTATATATAATAGTTTATGCCTTTATAATGGTTTGTCACGTCTTCAGTTCTCCCAATGCCATATTTTCCTCCGTATAATCCACGGATTAGGGGCCGTTCAAGTATTATGTAAGCAAATTTTTAGCCATTTTTGATTTGCCCCCCCCCCCCTTGTCAGCAAAAGTAAGCAAAACTCTGACCCCCCCTCCCCCCTTCTTGTCAGCAAAATTTCGTCATCAGTTCTGCCTCTCTGAAACCCAACGCATATTGGTGGGATCAGAGACACACGGGGGGGGGGGCATAGGGGGCTCTCTCGTGCCCCTTCCCATGATCAAAAATTTATTTTTTTAATGCATAAAAAATAATTTTTTTTAAATTGAAATTTCAGAAGAAAATACCTTTATATGTTATTATAATCAATTTCTGTTAATTTCAATGTTATTTGAAGGCTGCGAACTCAAAATTTATCTTTAATAAATTCATTGCAACCCATCCTTTTAGCCATATAATGATAAATCACATAAAGGTCCTTGGCCCGCGGACCAAATATGGCCCTGGGAGTTATTTGATACGGCCCGCCCTCTTCAAACCTAATTTTGTAAAAATGAACTAAGCGCCACATTTACAGATCGCTTAAGTGTCCCGTGGTGCAATTCCAGAACATTTAAGTAACCTGTGACATATTTTAAGATCACTTAAATGACCCGAGACACAGTTCCAGAACACCTAAGCGATCCGTGACACATTTAGAGATCCCTTGAGTGACATGTGACGTAGTTTTAGAACACTTAACTGCCCCCACTGCGATTCTACATCACTCAAATTACCCGCGGCACATTTTCAGATTATTTAAATGATGCATGGCACAGTTTCAGAACACTTAAGCGGCCCGGGCACATTTCCAGAGCACTTAAGTGGACCGGACACGTTCCCAGATCACCAATGGATCCGCAAAACATTGAGATCACTAAAGTGGCTCTGTAGGGCATTTATCAATAGTGGGGGGGGGGGATGTTACTTCAAGTGCCCACAAACTATCGAAAGGTTTTTCTCGTTTTTGGCGCACCAAGTAAGATGCCATTAAAAATATTTCATATTTTCATAAAAGGTGGTTGATGATGTAAGCATTATCCAAACATGATGTAAGCATCATCCAAACATGATGTAAGCATTATCCAAACCCCCCTCCCCCTTGTCATCAAAAGTCAGCAAATCGGAAACCCCATCCCCACCCCCATCGATGATGACGTAATACTTGAACGGCCCCTTACCTGTTAAAAAAAAGTGGTTTAATAATTTTAAAGAGAGGAGATTATCTATTGCTGCAGACAATATTCAGAAAATGATGTCATCAGTCTGATGAGTATTCCCTTAATCCTGGATTTGAAGGTTTTATTGAACTGTAAATTTTGTTTCATGTGTAAATAATGCTATTGTTTCATTAATAAATTTCATTAATTAGTGTACCAATGGATTGATTATTGAATCATAAGGTAAGTTTTTATTTATTTTTCAAATCCTGCAGATAATATGCTGCTGCGGATTATACATTGTTTTTTTCTTTCTTCAAATTTTGCATCCAGGTTATACAAATACAAATACAACGCCACAAATACTGCACCACTGCAGATTATAAGCAGGAAAATATGGTAATTGAAGAAAACCCGGGCAGCGCCGGGTATTATAGCTAGCATGATAATAATATTAAGCAACTTTGATTTCATGTGGCACAAACATGTCTCTACAAGCCATTCTATTTTTCAACTAATGATAAAAAAAAGAAAAAAAAATGATTGTGCATTGGTCTCAAATTATTTCATGAATTTTTCAAGTGTAGATGTTTAGCCAATTTAAAAAAAAAGTTCTTTCAACCCGATGATTTAACCATCTTATTGATTATAATAAAATCATCATAATTTCTGCAATGCTTATGTGTTTGAAACATATTAGGCACGTGCGACATTCTGCCGGTACAGTGTTTACACACATTTCCTCTTTTTCTTCAAAATTTTCAGTTATAAAAGCTCAATAAAACGTATATACAGTGAAACCTTGATATAGCAATACTCTGCGGACCAAGAAAAAATATCGTTGTAGAGGGAATAGAGGAGTTTGTCATTATATATTGAGTATCATTGTAGCGAGGTTTCACTGTATTGATACACATTGAGGACATAACCTCAACTATGCATTTATTATTTCAAGGTTAATTTAACAAGGACTTTCACACAGTCAAGACTTCTACACATTTGACATTCTATAGAGAAAGTCATATTGCACTTTTGTTTTCTTCGTGAGCACAGAGGGGACTTTTAGAAAGTGCATTTTGAGAAGGTGCCATCTATATTGGTTTTCATCTCATGGTGGATAGGGAGAGAACTCTTATTTGCCACCCCCTGGGGGCACAGGGATTTAACCTTTGAATCTAGTACTAGCCTTTATGGTGACAGATGAGTATCTCAACACTGTGCCACTCATGCCCTTGCTACCATACTGGTCACTTTCAGTTTTAACCAAGAAATATTTCTTCGGTGTGGTGCGCCTGATTCTGTCCTTTTTACAAATCTCTGGCTATCTCTGACCAGTTTCAGGTATTTTTAGGCAATTTTCTGTTTGCTGTGCTTATTGTAATACAATGTTTCTTCTAGAAACTATGGTATTAACTGCTTGATACATCCTTGTGCATGATAATATCTGTTTGTCAAAGTTTTCAAATAAATGATAAAAATACATGAAAATTTCAGAATTCATGTACATTTTGTCATGGAACTGGACGCAGAGAGACGTCAGCATGCACTTGGTGTAATTCAACTGGCCATAGGAGGTAAAAAATTCATTGTCGTCTGTGATTTGTGCATGAATTTGATATAAATACAAAAATATACATAGTATTCCCTCCCATTAGTCGGCATGTCGTGAAACTCAAGGGACACCAGTATTTCAAATGTCGTGGTCCATTCCCAGTGTGCTCGAAAAAAGTGAGGTTAAATAAAGATCATAGTATGCATTCAGCAAATTCAATGGATATTTAAGAATTTTTCAGAATCTGACTTGAATTTCCCAGCATGCAGGCTAATGCGGTATGCAGTAGACTCACTAATCTGACACATATCAGACCAGGGTGTGCCGAATTACCAAAATCACTGGATTACTCGAAATCAGTTGAAAACGCCTATTTAACAATATAAACTTCTTAATGGCATGGGTTTTTCTCAAATGCTCAATGAAACCCCCCGAAAACGCCAGATTAGCACACAGCTGGATTATCTAGAGTCTACTGTATATACATTCTTCAAAAGTAGTCTTTGTACTGGTACAGAAACCATTGTTGATTATATGCGCGAGAAAATGGGAGTACATGCCAGAAATTATTAGGCAGCGACAGCTAGAGAAATTATGCAAATGGATTAAATTTTGGTTTTGTGTACAGCTTGCTGATAAGTTTGGTTTACTCCAAGGATTTTTAATGAAATTATTGAGATGTTTTAGAAATTCTGACTTCTCTTGGCCCATGAGTAAACAAGATTGCAGATAGAAGCATGTAAAATAGTGTCCTTTTATTGGATATGAGGGTTTCTGTGGATCAGAATATAATTGTTTCTTTTCCATTCATTTGCCAATTTGTCTATGAATATATTGCATATTTTTACCCATGAAAACTTAATATCTTAACTTTTTGCAAATTTACACGTGTTCATACCAATTTGCATAAATTAGCATTTCATGTTTTCCAGATGTAATACATGTGAAGGTACCGGCCAGGTGAAATGCAAGACGTGTGATGGTTTTTGCCAGCTGAAAGGATATGTAGAGCTTACTGCTACGTGGTAAGCACCAACCATTTTATTTTCAAGTAGTTTTATGTTTCCTTACAATGAGTAAGGGAAAAGGGAATCCAAAAACATTATATATCTGATTTTCTGAATGCATATTTAAGATTAACTTAAGTTTAACCACTAGAAAAAGTTTTTGGTCTTAAGAGCCATGCTTCAAGTGAAATTAAACCAGATGTTTTGTTTACATCTACGCCTCCGCCCCCAAAACAGAATACACTTAAAACTGTGACGTAAATCGCCAGAACAATCTTGGTAAGAATTAAAAAAAAACTTTTTATTTTTATGGGAATTTTTAATACACAACATTTTGTCAACTGAGAGCTTGTTGCAGAACAATGCAAAATATTTGTGGCATCTACAGTAGAGATCTGAAAAAGTTAAGAAACCCTAGGGTAACATAAATTTCAATTTATGAGGCAGCCTTGAAGAACATTTCCAAAAGTAGCTGGAAAAAAATTAAAAAAATGAATAATTTCAGATTTGCATGAAAATATCACAATGATGTGAATGAAATAACTTGAAGACAATCGTCTCTTTCTAAGGATGAAACATAATGTTCAGACATTCACACCTCGTTCTAAAAATATAATGATTTTTATAAAGCTTGATATAAACTGAATACTTAGCCTCTTAAATAAAATTTTTTTCTGTGTAGAAACATTTACCAAAACATCAACATTTTTTTTATTGACTGAAAATTATTTCTTTCAACAAGTTTAATGTATAATTTTTTTTTTGATGGGATGAAACAATTTTTTAATATGAAGACTCAACTGCATTTTATTACTTATAACGATTTAAGAAAACCAAATTGTATTAAATGTAATAAAAAATTAACTATGATTATAATTCCCTCCCCCCTTTCTTCCTAATTCACAGGAAAAATCATTATGATGATTATATATCTGATTCTTCAAGTATTCCAGAAGATGAAGTTCGCAAAGTAACAGGCGATGTTGTGTTTTCTGAAGAGAATCCAATGGTATTAAGTTTATCATTATAAGTTTATGACAACAATTTGTATTTTTTTAAGGAACGAAAAATAAGTTCTAACTTGGTTTTATTATATTCTAAATATAACTGTATGGCTAGCATCTCACCAATCCAATACCTATATCAGACCAGGGTTGCGCTGGATTACTGAAAAATTGAAAGGAAAGAAAACATTTTAAATAACATAAACTTCTATGCATACTGTACACAGACACACTTCCCTCTTCAATGTTGGATTACTGGACAGACCAGACCAGCGTATGGCCGGATTATATAGGGAGTACTGTATATGTTTGTTTTTAAAGATGTTAGGAAATTCTTTTAAATCAAAATCACTCAAGACATTTTTTAAAATTATATTTCAGCATTATCTCAGTATTTAATCCATCAAATATTAACTTACAAGTATTCATTAAAATATCACATGCAATCACACATCATTGTAAAAGATGCACTTACATTGCATTAACTTTAACAGGTGTGGCCTCTGATAAATTCAAGTGATTCACACATAAACCAAGCATCAAGGAATCTGGTTCAAAGACATAAGGATCAGTTTATCAATGAAAGGATACTGAGACAGGTGAGTTTTCCAGAAAATGTACGTGTTTGAAATTTTTTTAAAATAATGATAACTAAAAACTCTTTTTCTTAAATTATTTCAAACAGTAATGTAGTTGAACCTTGTTGAGGCAAATTTTTTTAAAACCAAACGAAATACTTGTCCCCAGTGGCGGCTCATAGTCGGGTATTCTGGGAGGCGCAGATTTCGAAATATTTACAGCCATCTATTGGTGAAAATATGTAGTCAACTATTTATATAGTATTGCACAGAATTCCAAAAATTTTATTTTTGTTTATCGAATTGTTTTTTAAATTATCTGTTGTATATCTATGCAGTACAAAAATAATAATACTGTATCAATGCAACATTGATGTAAATAATTTGCGCAGTGAGCCTAATCAATATTTTAACAATGTTGAAAATCATCATTTAGGTTCACCAGTTGACATCGCAATGGTTTTTCATAAATTGTGAGAATTCACACTCTTCTTTCAATATTGTATTCTAATTTAGAAGGTGTTTAATGATGAAGTTATAAATATATATTATTATTTTATACTCAAATATATTCTAATTTAAAAGAAAAGAAAGATGGCGGCATCAGTATCGCGGCATGTTTTTTAGCACAGCCAAAACTAGCTTAATAACCTGTGCTAACAATCCCCTTTCTCCCTTCTATTAAGTTAGTATCAAATACGTTTGAAAAATTGAATTAATGACTGGAAATTGTCAGGGGGCGCGTGCCTTCGCATCTCCTTCATGAGCTGCCCCTGCCTGTTCCACATAATTTATATTGAAAAGGCCTTTTTTTGTTTAATATTATCTTTCAAATAAAGGAATCTTCATTCTTCAGTTCAAAATTTCTCGAAGTGATTCTGGGTCAAGAGGCTCTTCAACAATCAGTAATACTGTATTCATCTTAGTTGATTGCTCACAAGTTGACAATGCTCTGCAGAAGTGTTTCTCAACCTATGATCTGTAAAGATGGAATAGGTCGTCCGCAAGCAGACTTGAAAATTTAATTCTAGTTAATTGCTCCATAAAATTTTCTCAAATATTCAACTGGTCCTTAGGTTCAAAAAGATAGGGAAACGCCACTCTAAATAGGGGTTTTCAACAGAAATCTAGAATTCAGCCGGAGTTATTTTGGCGTTTTGTGGTATCAAAAGCTGTAAAATTTTTCATTTGTGTTTACAATAAAAACATCTTTGAGAAACATTCATGTTTTTTTGGGTTCATTCTTTATAGTTTTATAACCATCAAACTACTCTGCTGAAACTAAGATGTTGGAAACCTGTGCTCGTGTTTTATCAGTAAATAAAATTTGATTAGTACAAAATATTTTCAGTGTTTTTTCAATTTTTTTTATGTTCAATGGTATTTTGAACGTAAAAGCATTCTTATTCAGCAAAAAATGCTACTATAGTTTTTTTTTAATTTTATGGTTTTACTGCATCTAATACTTTTTCCTATTTGAAAAATATTCATATTTTCAGACAAAGACAAACTGTTAATATATTTTATCATAAACTTTGCATATATACATCAGAAATATGTCCACGAATAAAATCTTTTACTGAAATTTTTATGTATTGATTTACAAATTTTAATTGATATGGATTTGTTAATAGATATTTGCTAATATTCACTTATAATTTCTATTGTAGCGCCATTGCTTGAGAGTTGTTCCAATTGCCGAAGTGCATTATACCTGGAAAAACAAGAATGATGTGTTTTATGTCTATGGTTTTGAGAACAAGGTGTACTTTCGAAGATACCCACAGAGCTGTTGTTGGTGTTGTAATATATTGTGAAATTTCGTGTTTTCCTTTTTTATGAAAATGTATCTTATCATGATGTTTTTTTTTTTGACATGCCCATTTCACAGTTGAACTCATATAAAAACTGAAACTATTGGTGATACTGTAAAGTATTTTGCATTGTGGACTTCTGCTATAACCTGCTGAAAACCTAAAGATCAAAGAGTAATTTAATTTATTTATCAAAAATTTAATGTAAAGAGACTGAGCCAGTAAGAGCAAAAAAATAAGAAAAGCAATATAAATAGGTTAGTTAGTTTTAAACATCAGATGTCCAAACAGATGTTCTGTGCATACCAACATCGATAATGAAATGACAAATAATTTCAATTACATTATAACATCTATTCAAGTTATGAAAATCGAACTACTCTCTTCCAAGATTGATCTAACAAACACTATCTTAATTATTTTTCCACCTATCAAAATAATATATATATGAAAGTATATGGGTTTTTTTTTAACCTCAAAATGTGAAAATTTGATGCAAGAAATTCAATATATACTTCAGTTATTAAATACGTAGTTACTGATAGCTTGTTTTTTAGCATATGAAAGTATTTTAAAAAAAAATAGAATCAAAATAGGTTTATACAACACTTCCTCAGTCCTTAAAAGAAACTCTGAATTTTACGTTTGTTTTTAACTGTCGTACTGCCTAAAATTAGTTGCTGCCAACCTATTGAGTTACTACTAAATGTTTACAACATTTATAGAACTAATTTTGAGGTGTCTGTGAGCATTTCATTTAGATAGGTGGACTTTTTGGACTGTGGAGGATATGAATATAATTACAAAATATATATAATAATATCATTTAAGGGCACTCATAATATTTAAAATTATGAACATCCTATTTCAGGGTTTTCAAAACTGTTAGATGGGGGTTAGAAAGCTTTGTTGGGCAGTTTCATGCACATACAAACAAGGTACGCAATTTTTCTATGTTTCAACCAGTGTTCGCCAATACACTTCTAGGTGTGTAATTCATGCATCAAAATTCAATTTTACTCCAAATTTTGTTGCAGAGTGAAAATACTACTTCAAATTTCAGGTAATTTTTTTAGTAGAGTTATTTCTTGCTGTTAAAAAAATACTCCCTTGTTTTACAAAACATCTCAAAATTTTGGTGAAAAGTGAAATTACTCTTCAAAATTATATTTTCGTGTTTCAACTACAGTCCATTCTTTTGATGAGTTTAATATCTGTTTAAGTAAAATTTCAGATTTGGCACAAGAAAATTTTAAGAATTAAATAAATTTTAAAATTTTAATTTTACATAAGTTGTAGGATAGTACGATGAGTATAATTGTGAAGAGGCAATTAATTGTGAGAAAACTATTACACATTTCAAAATTTTCAGCTGCAACAAACACACAATCATATTCACCATAGTCACATGTAAGTAAATGGAGGAGAGAACAAAAAAAAAAATAGCTGGAGGTAAAGGGGGGGGGGTGCAAGTGGGTTTGATGGTCTCTGATTGAGCTGCTGTGTGGTTGTGTGGGCATCATGCTGGACTCTCGTCATGAGGATCCAGTTCGAATCCCATTGACGGCAAAGTGTGGTTGATTAAAAACAAGCCAGTCTTTCTGCAGAGAATAGACAGGTCTACAACATGATACTCAAATAATGTGAAAATGTAAGCATTTACCATCTTCACTTCAAAAAAATGGAAGACGGGCAGCTCCAGCAAGAACAAGAAACAAGCACAACTCTGACAACAGAAATGTTAGGGACATGCACACACATTCCGGCATGTACAGATTCTTTGGAAATTCTGCATAAGGTGCATGTATGGCCAAATAAAACCTATTTTTGCTTCTACTGACTGCTTTAAATACAGCTTATTTCCTCATACCATTGGTGAATGGAACAAACTCCCAAGCTCTATTGTAGAATCCCCCACTATCACTAGTTTTTTTTTCCAATATCAAACAATATCTTTGTCATTTTCAATCGCATCCTCTTGTATAAGTCTCAGGGCCAAAAATATTGTATAAATAAATAGATATTAGTTGTAGACTGATTGAATAAGAAGATTGGCTTTTGAGTGGAAAAAACGGAGAAAAACTCTCCCAGGAAAAGAGAGAAAAAGCATGATTCCCAGTATCATGATATACATGTTATTGCAAAGGTATTGAAACTTTAAAAGTATGGAGCAAAATTCTCTTATTTTAAAGGTACGATTTTTCAAATTTCCAAAAAAATATATTTTTTTTCCTTCTATACAATAATAAGTTTCAAAGTTTTCATATTTTACTGAAAGAGCTTATCGGATGGAAGAGTGATGAATCAAAATCATTTTAAGATTAAATATTTTTACTAAAGGGTTGTACTGTAAATGTGTACCATGGTTGAATCAGCTGCTTATACACAGAAGTTCACTTGTTTGTTGATACCTGCAAGTACAATAATTAAATTAAAGGTCTATTCCAACATTTCTCTCTACCTTTAGTTCTTGTGGAGTTCCCCCCCCCCCCCGAAATCATACCTTTTTTTGGGTGTAATATGGGGAGGGGAGAGACAAGAACCATGTTCTTTTACAAAGTAAGGGCTTTCTCACATGGGTATATATGAATGGCAGGCGAGTAATAGGAGACTTTATAGCCAATTGATCCAACCTGCACATTGCTATAGTGCTCCTCACACGAGGATACTGGCGACAAGATATCCTACCCGATTGAGTCACTAGCAACTTGACATGTTAGTCGAACATCGCATTTGTAGTGCCGCTCATGAATTATTCCTTCATATTTTTGTCGTCTAGGTTGTACGAGGAGTGACTGACATTAAATTTTAACTTGCATTTTCCTATAGAAACGTTCCTTAATGCTACCCTGTCCCCCTCCTTCATATCGCTGTCTTGACTGGAATGTGTGTAATGTAAATATAGGTCATGCACACACGTGCATGTGGGAGTATGCATATGGGAAAACCCTGTATCCCTCCAAGACAGAAGCAGTTATATTGTTTTCTCTCTGTGTGGTAACAAGAGCATAGTCAGCTTTTATCAAAATAAAGCTTCATCTCACAGAACCACCACTCTTTCCCAATAATGAATATTTATGAATGACTTACCTCACACAAGGATTATTATCAGTCACTCATCAAAGCCTATCTATCATTCCCTCATTGTGATGTTGGCAGGAATAATAAACCTGATTAATACCAGATAAATTTCTTTCCTCGTTACATAGAATGCAATGAATTTGGAATCCGATTTCCTTAATTCTGTGGCCATAACTACAATGAATATTTTTTTCAATGTATGGATGTGCCTATAATTTTTCCTATTTTGGCTTTTATAGCGAAGATAATCATGTAGGGTAATAACTATCCCAGTTTGTGAGATACAGGAAAATAAGGAAATGAACTAAATACTGTTTTGTTTATACTCATTTTCCGAGGCTTTGAGATTTTCTTTTAGTACCACTGTGTAAGAGAGAACAGGTAAACTCGACTCTCCAGTCGAGGCTACTGAAGATCAATTTGAGTATACCCGTGTGAGGAGGCTCTAAGAAAATCCTAGGACAGTGATTCCCTACATTGTTGTATGCAGGGGGGGGGGGGGGTACCAGATTATAGTGCTATTTTGCAGAGGGGGAAATGTAACCCCCCTCCCCTTCAGAACAAAAAAAATTTAACCCCCCCCCCAATTTTTGAGAAAATTCTGTATTAGCCTGTTATGGTTCTCACCCTTTGAAATACCATTGCCTGGTTAATTTTTATTTTGTAGCTAAACCCCCCCCCCCCCCCCCCTTGAAAGATTTAGACATTCAGCAATAAATGGTGTCAGCAAATCAAAATTCTTGGAATGGGGATTTGGGTTGATAAACAGGAAAAATAGAGAAATTCTGTGATGGTTCACCATGACTAATATTGAGGCCCAACATTCAGTGCCATCTTAACGCATGGGCCCACCCAGGTACCTCAAGAGAAGAGAGACTCCAGAAAAAGAGAAGTAGTTGAATTTTTCGAGAATTTGCCAGGTAAAGGTCCTTAAAAAAATTACTTGGCCTGGAGGCCCATGATGCTCTTGACGGCCTTGCCTTTGTTAGTCAACAATCACATCAAGGCAGTCAAGAAACACTGTCCTAGTACATTTCAGGAACCATTTGGCACTGTTATTAATTACTATTTCTCGTGAACTCCCTAGTGATATTCTAGCATGGACTGAGAAATGCTGGTGTATTCCTATTTATACTTGGATCAAAATTTCAAATTGTTGCTACTGAAACTTTTTAGTTTTTGTCTATCCCTTTGGTGGTTACAATATCCAAAAATAACTGCTATGTATATAGAAATTTATTCATGTTTTCTATTCGTATATACATCAGTTTTGATTATGGAAATTCTATTTTTTATGATATCTTCCTGCAAAATTCCGAGATAGGATAAGGAATTGTTTTGTTTGAAGAAAGAATATTTTTCTTGATTGAGAGCATGCTTATTAAGGAGAAAGAGGATATTGTATGTTTCTACTGGAAATATTAGATTCGTAAGTTTTTTATGTTCGAAAATGATATTCCAATTAAGTTCTCTCACATGCTTATAAAAAATTTCCTGTAAGTTTTAATCAAGTTTTCAATTGATTTATGTTATGAGAAATGATCAAAATGTTTTGGTTTTGTCCATTTATAAATACATAGATTTTTCTTTGTTATACAAGTTCTTGCACAAAGTTGTGAACCATTGTACCTACTATACATGAATCATCATTCAGTCATTCATTTCTTTCAAGATTTTTGAGTGTGACAGTAGAACCTCACTATCTCAAAAAGCTCCATGTATCTCAAAGGAGAAAAAAATTTCATGCATTTTCATCTCTTTGTCGCAAATCATTTTCTTTGGAACCTGAAATTATTTTCATCCTGAAAGCCATATCACAGCCATAGGGAAAAGAAACACAAAAATTCTGTTTTGTAAATAATTTTCAAGGAAGAAAAAACATGAACAAAACCAAGAAGAAAGAAAATGATAGAATTACAGACTATTGTAAT